>NC_142801.1:30380576-30622126 GCF_049724085.1 Artemia sp. Qi Xiang Cuo | reverse complement strand
AAAATATTCTGTATCTCGAGTGACTATTTTTTTGTGTGTAATAAATTCTATCATTTCTTGATGGTTTGGTATTTCAAGCTCTTAAAGGTTTAAATTACATTGTTAGTCACCTGTCATATAAGATTTGGTCAAACTGATATTTATTGCATACATTGGCGACACAAAGGCGGATTTATTTATTAGATTTTCTGTGGGAAAGATTCTTACAATGTATGTTTAAATTAGATGCATTTGTTTCACTATGTTAAATTGGACGCTTGAGTTTTGCTCGATTTGTAGGTTACTTGAATTCTTCGCGTTCATATTTTGGGTTCATATTTTGGGTGGTTTTAATTGGAAGATTTTAAGGTTTTTGAAAATTGATCCCATTACATCTAGCACTTTAGGATAGTTGGCTTTCAACCGACCGGCTCGGGTTCGAATCCCAGTTTGGGAATTATTTTTAAAACATAATCTGAAGAAATCAATGAGCTAATTTGACAATACATAGGTATGTAAAATTCTAATCCAAAGACCGCAGGTTCAATTCCTACCACATGCAATTTTACATCCTTAATGTAAAAAGATGTCCCATGAAACTAACTAGTCCCCATTTATAGTGAACTATATCGATCCTTTATGTATATTATGCTCGTAACTTTTGAAGGATTTGAGTAAATTTGATAAAACTCCTATATTTAAAATCAGCATAACAATCCGATTCTTTTGATGTATCTATTTATATTAAAATTTAGTTTTTTAGACTTTCGGTTGCTATTGAGACGAGTGGCTCTTGCTATACAGTTAGTTAATACGAACAGTTTGATTGTCGAAAAATAAAAGCGTATAAATATTGCTATCTACTGCTGAAAAATAAAAAACAAAAATAAAACTAGTTTTAAAAATTTTAGGTAGCTTTCTAGCTTAAATTAAAAGATTAAAATTATTGCTCAGATACCATAAATATTTTTGCAGTTCATAACTTTACCGATTCTGAACTAAAAACTAAAATAAAATAAAAATTCATTTTTTAAATTTTTACGTCATGTCACTCATTACGTCATATGTGGTTATCAGTACACAATCGGTGTTAGATATTACGTCATGTCACTTATTACGTAATATTGGTTATTATTAGACAATCGGTAGAATATTCGTTCTTTATTATAACCACTGCAACTCAGATTCAGTTATTCAATCGATCTTTTATGTAAAAACAGGAAAAAGCCTACGGCTTTTTCTTATTGGGAATAGTAAGAGCCGAGCCTCAGATAATAAGACAGCTAATTAATTCCAATATATGGCATGGTTTGTTCTTTACTATGTTTCAGCCATCTCTACAACCAGGATCCTAATAAAACTTTAATAATCCTTAATTATGACATCGATCCTTTATATAAAATTTGTTTTAATTACAAAAGGTTTTTAACCCTTTCCTTTAAAATGAGCCATTGAACAACTCTCTACGATGTTCCAGTGCAAAGCTATCTGTTGAACTTATACTATAATTAAGTGGCGTATAAAATTTAGTATAGGTAAGAAGTCGTTCTTTATTATAATATTGGAATAATTGACAAATAATATTTATAATGAACTATATTGGTCCTTTATATGATCATTCATCAATTTTTAATATGAAATATATTAAAAATGAGCTATTGAACAACTCTCCACGATGTTCCAGTGCCAAGCTATCTGTGGAATTACTAACCTATACTATAATTAAATGGCGTATAAAATTTAATATAGGCAAGAGGTCGTTCTTTATTTTAATAGTTACTATAGATTTTTAACCCAATTAATTTCCTTTAAAATGAGCTATTGAACAACCCTCTACGATGTTCCAGTGCCAAGCTATCTGTGGAAAAGAAGAAAAAAGAAAAAAAATATCCTTTTTAGTTAGAATGTTGTAGCGGCTGCCATTTTTCTTGATTTTCAAGCAAATATATATTCCTTGCTGTTCAAGCCAAGGGAATGAAATTTTCCTACGCAGGGATTTTCGACAAGGCGGTTCTAATGGTGTATTTTTTGATTTGATCTGACTCCTTTGTTAGGAACTATGGGTTTTTATATTTCTTAACATTGGAGGTGATCGTCTCTTACTAGGTTGCTAGCTACCGCTGCAACCCGGATCGGTAATCTTCATCATTATCATACCATTCCTTGCTCTTTTGTCTAGCCTGCTCAATTCTTGCTTCTCTGCAATCTTTATCATTGTGATAATGCTCCTTGATCTTTTGTTTGGCTGTCTCAATTTTTACTTCTCGATACACCTGGACGGTTGAATACCTTTGCTTTTGGTTTTTCTTATATTTGATGCGGTAATCTTCATCATTGTGATAACTCTCCTTGAACTTTTGTTTGGCTGTCTCAATTTTTGCATGTCTATAATCTTCATAATTGAGATAACACATCTTGCTGTTTTGTTTTGCTCTCTCAATTATTACTTCTCGATACGCCTGGTCGGTTGAATACCTTTGCTTTTTTCTTTTCAAGTTACTATCTCTGTTGTTTGTGTAGTACTGTTTTTTCAACTTGCGTATAGCTTGCTTCGATCTAACCATTATCTAATCAAGAATGAGAGAATTTACATCTTTGTCGTTCTTAAGTAGTAATTATGACGTCACGGCGTTATGATTTTATTGACGTCATGGCGCAATGACATTATTTCATGACGTCTTCAGAAACAACAATATATTTTCGTGTTTTTCTATTCACGTCATAGCTCTAATATAAAACTATGATGCCATTCATTATTTATCTAGTAGGGTTTCAGACAGGGTAGTTCTAATGATATACTTTTGTTTTGATCTGACTCTATTTTTAGGAGTTTTGGGTTTTTATATTTCTGAGCATTGGACTGATCGTCTCTTACTAGGTTGCTAGCTACTGCTGCAACCCAAATTCACATATATATTTATTTATGAGAGGCAGCCTGGCCGAGTGGTCTAAGGCACTGGTGTTAGCCACCAGTCTCTTCGGAGGCGTGGGTTCAAATCTAACCGCTGGTATGCGATTATGTTTGAAAGACTGCAGTGTGAAAAGACATCGAAAATGCAGTTTTTGGTGGAAAAATTTATTCTCTTTTAGAAATAATTTATTTTAGTTACGATAGATTTTTAACCCATTTAATTTCCTTTAAAATGAGCTATTAAACAACCCTCTACGATGTTCCAGTGACAAGCTATCTCTAGATACAAAAGAAAAGAGAAAAAAAAGAAAAAAATATCCCGTCTAGACAGAATGTTGTAATAGCTGCCACTTTTCTTGATTTTCAAGTCAATATATTTCCCTTGCTGTTCAAGCCAAGGGACAGAAAGTTTCCTATACAGGGCTTTTGGACATGGCGGTTCTAATGGTGTACTTTTTGTTTTGATCTGACTCCTCTGTTAGGAACTATGGGTTTTTATATTTCTTAACATTGGACTCAGCATATTATTTCATGACGTCTTCAGAAACAACAATATATTTTCGTGTTTTTCTATTCACGTCATAGCTCTAATATAAAACTATGATGCCATTCATTATTTATCTAGTAGGGTTTCAGACAAGGTAGTTCTAATGATATACTTTTGTTTTGATCTGACTCTATTTTTAGGAGTTTTGGGTTTTTATATTTCTTAGCATTGGACTGATCGTCTCTTACTAGGTTGCTAGCTACTGCTGCAACCCAAATTCACATATATATTTATTTATGAGAGGCAGCCTGGCCGAGTGGTCCAAGGCACTGGTGTTAGCCACCAGTCTCTTCGGAGGCGTGGGTTCAAATCTTAACGCTGGTATACGATTATGTTTGAAAGACTGCAGTGTGAAAAGACATCGAAAATGCAGTTTTTGGTGGAAAAATTTATTCTCTTTTAGAAATAATTTATTTTAGTTACTATAGATTTTTAACCCAATTAATTTCCTTTAAAATGAGCTATTGAACAACCCTCTACGATGTTCCAGTGCCAAGCTATCTCTGGATACAAAAGAAAAGAGAAAAAAAAGAAAAAAAATATCCCGTTTAGGCAGAATGTTGTAGTAGCTGCCACTTTTCTTGATTTTCAAGCCAATATATTTCCCTTGCTGTTCAAGCCAAGGGACAGAAAGTTTCCTATACAGGGGTTTCGGACAAGGCGATTCTAATGTTGTACTTTTTGTTTTGATCTGACTCCTCTGTTAGGAACTATGGGTTTTTATATTTCTTAACATTGGACTCAGCATATTATTTCATGACGTCTTCAGAAACAACAATATATTTTCGTGTTTTTCTATTCACGTCATAGCTCTAATATAAAACTATGATGCCATTCATTATTTATCTAGTAGGGTTTCAGACAAGGTAGTTCTAATGATATACTTTTGTTTTGATCTGACTCTATTTTTAGGAGTTTTGGGTTTTTATATTTCTTAGCATTGGACTGATCGTCTCTTGCTAGGTTGCTAGCTACTGCTGCAACCCAAATTCACATATATATTTATTTATGAGAGGCAGCCTGGCCGAGTGGTCCAAGGCACTGGTGTTAGCCACCAGTCTCTTCGGAGGCGTGGGTTCAAATATTACCGCTGGTATGCGATTATGTTTGAAAGACTGCAGTGTGAAAAGACATCGAAAATGCAGTTTTTGGTGGAAAAATTTATTCTGTTTTAGAAATAATTTATTTTAGTTACTATAGATTTTTAACCCAATTAATTTCCTTTAAAATGAGCTATTGAACAACCCTCTACGATGTTCCAGTGCCAAGCTATCTCTGGATACAAAAGAAAAGAGAAAAAAAAGAAAAAAATATCCCGTTTAGCCAGAATGTTGTAGTAGCTGCCACTTTTCTTGATTTTCAAGCCAATATATTTCACTTGCTGTTCAAGCCAAGGGACAGAAAGTTTCCTATACAGGGGTTTCGGACAAGGCGGTTCTAATGGTGTACTTTTTGTTTTGATCTGACTCCTCTGTTAGGAACTATGGGTTTTTATATTTCTTAACATTGGACGTGATCGTCTCTTACTAGGTTGCTAGCTACCGCTGCAACCCGGATTCCAAAGGACTTTAGTTGAACACACTATGTGGCAAAGATCGATCTTGAAAGATAAATTACCTTTTAAGATATATCCCATATGGTCTAGCACTTTAGGATAGTTGGCTTTCAACCGACCGGCTCGGGTTCGAATCCCAGTTTGGGAATTATTCTTAAAACATAATCTGAAGAAATCAATGAGCTAATTTGACAATACATAGGTATGTAAAATTCTAATCCAAAGACCGCAGGTTCAATTCCTACCACATGCAATTTTACATCCTTAATGTAAAAAGATGTCCCATGAAACTAACTAGTCCCCATTTATAGTGAACTATATCGATCCTTTATGTATATTATGCTCGTAACTTTTGAAGGATTTGAGTAAATTTGATAAAACTCATATATTTAAAATCAGCATAACAATCAGATTCTTTTGATGTATCTATTTGTATTAAAATTTTGTTTTTTAGATTTTCAGTTGCTGCTATTGAGACGAGTCGCTTTTACTATACAGTTCGTTACCACGAACTGTTTGATTGTCGAAAAATAAACGCGTATAAATATTGCTATCTACCGCTGAAAAATAAAAAACAAAAATAAAACTAGTTTTAAAAATTTTAGGTAGCTTTCTAGCTTAAATTAAAAGATTAAAATTATTGCTCAGATACCATAAATATTTTTGCAGTTCATAACTTTACCGATTCTGAACTAAAAACTAAAATAAAATAAAAATTCATTTTTTAAATTTTTACGTCATGTCACTCATTACGTCATATGTGGTTATCAGTACACAATCGGTGTTAGATATTACGTCATGTCACTTATTACGTAATTTACGGTTATTATTAGACAATCGGTAGAATATTCGTTCTTTATTATAACCACCGCAACTCAGATTCAGTTATTCAATCGATCTTTTATGTAAAAACAGGAAAAAGCCTACGGCTTTTTCTTATTGGGAATAGTAACAGCCGAACTTCAGAGAATAAGACAGCTAATTAAGTCGAATATATGGCATGGTTTGTTCTTTACTATGTTTCAGCCATCTCTACAGCCAGGATCCTAATAAAACTTTCATAATCCTTAATTATGACATCGATCCTTTATATAAAATTTGTTTTAATTACAAAAGGTTTTTAACCCCATTAATTTCCTTTAAAATGAGCCATTGAACAACTCTCTACGATGTTCCAGTACAAAGCTATCTGTTGAACTTATACTATAATTAAGTGGCGTATAAAAGTTAGTATAGGTAAGAAGTCGTTCTTTATTATAATAATGGAATAATTGACAAATAATATTTATGATGAACTATATTGGTCCTTTGTATAATCATTCATCAATCTTTAATATGAAATATATTAAAAATGAGCTATTGAACAACTCTCCGCGATGTTCCAGTGCCAAGCTATCTGTGGAATTACTAACCTATACTATAATTAAATGGCGTATAAAATTTAATATAGGCAAGAGGTCGTTCTTTATTTTAATAGTTACTATAGATTTTTAACCCAATTAATTTCCTTTAAAATGAGCTATTGAACAACCCTCTACGATGTTCCAGTGCCAAGCTATCTGTGGAAAAGAAGAAAAAAGAAAAAAATATCCTGTTTAGGCAGAATGTTGTAGTAGCTGCCACTTTTCTTGATTTTCAAGCCAATATATTTTCCTTGCTGTTCAAGCCAAGGGACTGAAAGTTTCCTAACAGGGGTTTCGGACAAGGCGGTTCTAATGGTGTACTTTTTGTTTTGATCTGACTCCTTTGTTAGGAACTATGGGTTTTTATATTTCTTAACATTGGACGTTATCGTCTCTTACTAGGTTGCTAGCTACCGCTGCAACCCAGATGATTATGACATCATTGATCAATCTTTAACATGAAATGTGCTTTACTGTAATGGTTTGTTCTTTTCTAGGTTTCAGCCATCTCTACAGCCATGATACTGATGAAATTACATAATCCCCATTTATGTTTCAGTTAACATGGGCTAAGTGTCGTTCTTTATTGTAAAATTATAAGTACATGCGAAGCATGTAACTTAAGAAAAATCCCCCCAACTTACCCTGATCCTCCAATGGGGAGGATCCCGGTAGCAAAGTACCCCTTCGATATTATCTCATTTGACCTATACGGAACAAGTGGAGGCTTAATTGTTTCTAGCATAGGCCATACTTGTATTCTTTTGGTTATAGATCATTTTTCCGGATTTACTTTTGCAAAAGCATTAAAAAATCAAGGTACTTATGCCACAAGTAAGGCGTTAGCAAAATTATTTTTAAAATTTGGCATCCCTAATAAAATTTTTAGTGACAACGGGGGCAATTTCGTTTCGAAAGTAACAAAAGACTTAATGAGTTTTCTTAATATAGAGAAATTGGTGACATCTCCGTACCACCCACAAGCTAATGTTAAAAAACAAAACAGGAATAAAATATTCTCGAACGTATTAAGTACTTATACAAAAGACAATAGGAACGGCTGGGATAAATTCTTACCTTACTTAACTAACGTAATCAACACTGCTTATTCAGAAACAACCAAAGACAATCCATTTTATTTACTTTTTGGTTGTGATTTCAGAATCCCGTATAATTATAATAAAGAACGAATATTTTACCGGTTATCTACTAATAACCATATATGACGCAATAAGTGATATGACGTAATATCTAAAACCTATTTTGTACTAATAACCATATATGACTTAATGAGCGACATGCCGTAAAAATTGAAAAAAATTAATTTTTATTTTACCTTCGTTTTTAGTTCAGAATAGCTAAAGTTATAAACTACAAAAATATTTATGGTGTCTGAACAATATTTTTAATCTTTTAATTTAGACTAGAAAAATACCTGAAAATTTAAAAATTAGTTTAATTTTTTGTTAGGTTCTTGATACTTGATACGTGACTTAAACATTCAATTTATATAAAGGACCGATATAGTTCATAATAAATGGTATTTGTCATCCGGGTTGCAGCAGTAGCTAGCAGCCTAGTAAGAGACGATCACGTCCGATGTTAAGAATTATAAAAACCCATAAATCCTAGGGAAAAATTCAGATAGAAACAAAAAGTACACCACTAGAACCGCCTTGCCCGAAACCCCTGTATAGAAAACTTTCTGCCATTTGGCTTGAACAGCAAGGGAAATATATTGGCTTGAAAATCAAGAAAATTACATTAAAATACGATCATTGGAATAAAATACCACTGCATACATTGGACTTAGATAGCTACTAGATTGCTTGAGGATCGTTTCTTACTATTTCAAAGAAGAAAAAGCCGTAGGCTTTTTCCTGTTTGTAATGATATAGCATAAAAAGAAACCCAAGTTGTAACTGACGTCATCCTGGTTGTTAGAGTAAAGAATTTTAATAAAGATTCATTAAAAGACGATCATTGGAGTAATCCAGGTTGCAGTGGTAGCTAGCAACCCAGTAAGAGACGATCACTTCAATTGTCAAGTCTGGATCCATCCCCAGAAGTATCAAATACAGAGATTTTGAAGAGTATTGTCAAAATTCTATCAAGTCTGCATCAATCCGGAGAAACATCAAATACAGAAATGATGAGGCTTATCGCCTGAATACTATCAAGTCTGTATCAATCCAGAGGCACGAGTGATGATTTGTGTCGGAGAAATCATATTGAAAAGAATACTGTTTACAATAATATGTTGAAAAGATACAAAGGGATTAATTTTTTTTTTAGGAACAGATGAGAAAACAAGAAAAAAGTGATTAAATTCTACTAGAGTTTCTATAGAAGCCTTAGGTTGACGAAAAACACACAATTTGCTTCATAAGCCTGTCCAAGCACAATTCAACTCTAGCTAATAACAGACAAACCAGTTTATCTCAGTTCAGGATCGCAAAAGTTATTATGTAAAATGCAAAAATATTTATGGTATATGAGCAATAATTTAAGTTTTTAAGTAAAACTAGAAAAATACCTGGAAATTTTAAAATTACTTTAATTTTTTGTTAGGTTCTAACTACCTGAAGCGTGATTTAATGTGAATTTCCATAGCAAAAATCGTTTTTTCTTATTTTAGTTTTCAGTTCAGGATCACTAAAGTTATTATGTAAACTGCAAAAATACTTGTGGTGTCTGAGCAATAATTTCAATATTTAAGTAAAGCCAGAAAAACACTTGGAAATTTTTAAATTAGTTTTATTTTTGTTAGGTTCTACCTACTCTACGCATGATTTAATGTGTATTTCTATAAAAAAAATCAATTTTTTTGTTATTTTAGTTTTCAGTCCAGCATCACTAAAGTTATTATGTAAACTGCAAAAAAATTTATGGTGTATGAGCGATAAATTATATTATTTAATTCAAACTATATAAACACTTGAAAATTTTTAAATCGGGATCGTTTTTTGTTAGGTTCCAACTACTCGACACGTGGTTTTATTTGAATTGAAAAAAAGACACTTATAAAATAATGGTGTCGAAACAGATAGACAACGAAAAAGAGACACAGCTTGACCTGTTAAATTCAGACCAGTCTTGTAGCATTTGCACTGAGGTATTCGTGAAACCAGTCAAACTGCCATGCTTGCATACGTTCTGCAAAACTTGTATCCTTCAATGGGAACAGAACCGAAAGAATTGCCCCTATTGCAGAGTGTGGTATGAAAAAATGTCCGGTGAAGATACTCTTTTAGCAAGCATTTACAATTTCATCCAAGAACGACTTGGTAAATGGTACGAGGTTGAAGCAGTTGAAAGAACAATTGCTGAGATACGAACAAAATAGTGGCCAACGGTGCCAAAGACATTTGAATATTTTTAAAGACAAATGGACCTGCACATTATAAATATTTAAAAAATAGTTGGCTTTCAAGATTTAATTAATGTCTTCATATGATAAAACAATTTAAAAATTAGATGTTTAAAAGAACGCATAAAAAGTGATATAAAAAATTAAAATTTTAATAATTAAAAATTAAAAATTTCAGAAATATGAGCCCTAAGCTGCCATGAAGAAGAAGAGATGTTTAGCTCTGATACTTTTATTTTACTTCTAAGGGAACGTTTCTTCGAAGAAAGTATTGCCAAAGAATTCGAAGATTACTTTTTAGGATTGCAAGAAAAAACATTTTCTATGACCCAGTCGCAGCTACAAGAAATGATAATTACCATAATCAACATTGAAAAATATTTGCAAAACACAGAGGCCATAATTGAACACCTAAGTGACCGTTTTATGAAAGGCAAAGTTTTCCAAAACAACATCTGGGGGTACTTTTGTGAAAGCCCATGCCCTCTTTGCAGAAGTTCATGCTTCAAGAGAAACGATCATGAAGAAGAACATGATTGTTTTCATTACCCAGGTGGGCTAGTAGGTCAGTACTATTAGGACTACTAATGATATTGTAGAAAAAATATAATACACAAAAGAACAATAATTTCTCAAAATTATATCAACCAACGTTCCTGGTTAACTAATGTTGGAATTGACAGTTTTATCAAACTACACCTATGCTTCAGCTCCTAAGCAGTATTATTTCGCTTTTAAAAGTGAAAAACATGAATTCCAAAACTTTTCTCAAGCATTCAAGGGATGGTCAAGTCCTTCTAGAAGCAATTCTGGGTACCAGTTATGTTTTGTCAACACATATAATGAAAAACTTTCACAACAATTAAATGTTAATCCTTGCCGTTTTGAAATAGGAGAACAAGAACTTGACTTAAATTTATCTACCGTGCAGGCAGATGCGTTACGAAAATGTCCTGATTATATATAACGGAAAAGTATCGAAATGTGATTAAAATCATAGTTTGGGGTCACAAGACATTTATGTTGCCAAGATAAAAGTAATAAAGAAGTATAATTGCGAATATTTTGGCCTATATCTATTTTATTTCTTCATTCAACAGATAAGTAAGTACTAATAACTTACCAATATATTTATTAGTAAGTACTAATAAATTGAGTATTGATTAATCTTACCGCTGGTATACGATTATGTTTGAAAGATTCCAGTGTGAAAAGACATCAAAAATGCAGTTGTTGGTGGAAAAATTTATTCTCTTTTAGAAATAATTTATTTTACTTACTATAGATTTTTAACCCAATTAATGTCCTTTAAAATGAGCCATTGAACAACTCTACGATGTTCCAGTGCCAAGCTATCTGTGGAAAACAAAAAAAGAAAAAAAGAAAAAAAAATATCCCGTTTAGGCAGAATGTTGTAGTAGCTGCCACTTTTCTTGATTTTCAAGCCAATATATTTCCCTTGCTGTTCAAGCCAAGGGGCTGAAAGTTGCCTATATAGGGGCTTCGGACAAGGTGGCTCTAATGGTGTACTTTTGAATTTGATCTGACTCCTTTTTTTAGGAACTATGGGTTTTTATATTTCTTAACATTGGACGTGATCGTCTCTTACTAGGTTGCTAGCTACCGCTGCAACCCGGATTAAAAGCACTATCCTTTAAATTCAAAATTTAAAAAAGAAAATTGTTTATTTAGATCCTAGCTGATTTAATGGAGATAATATGAATGAACCATATGGTTCAGTTTCTTTGGGCTTGAGTTCGTATTTTAACTGTAAATACAAACAAGAAAAAGCCTACGACTTTTTCTTCTTCTAAATATTAAGAGACGAAACTTAAACAATCAAGTAGCAAACTAAGTCTAACGTATGGAATGGTTTGTTATTTAAGGGATCGTCTTTTAATGTAATTTCTGAATGTAATTTTTCCCTTTGTCCTTATGCGTTCTTCGGTACAACCTCGCAGAGAATTTAATTTTTTCATTATAGATTTTGTCACCCCAGTAACGCTCCTTGATCTTTTATTTGGCTGTCTCAATTTTTGCATGTCTATAATCTTCATCATTGTGATAACGCATCTTGCTGTTTTGTTTTGCTCTCTCAATTATTACTTCTCGATACGCCTGGTCGGTTGAATACCTTTGTTTTGCTCTCTAAATTATTACTTCTCGATACGCCTGGTCGGTTGAATAACTATGTTTTTCTCTATCAATTTTTAATTATAGATTAGCCAGGTCGGTTGAATAACTTTTCTTTTATATTTTAAAGATAATATATATGTTGTTTGTGTAGTAATGTTTTTTCAAATTGCGTATAGCTTGCTTCGATCTAACCATTATTCTAATCAAGAATGAGAGAATTTACATCTGTGTCGTTCTTAAGTAGTAATTATGACGTCACGGCGTAATGATTTTATTGACGTCAAGGCGCAATGATATTATTTCATGACGTCATCAGAAACAACAATAAAAATGAGCCATTGAACAACTCTCAACGATGTTTCAGTGCCAAGCTATCTGTGGAAAAGAAAAAAAAAAAAAAATATTCCGTTTGTGGAGAATAACGTGGTTAAAGTCAATTTTCTTGATTTTCAAGCCAATATATTTCCCTTGCTGTTCAAGCCAATTGACAGAAAGCTTCCTATACAGGGGTTTCGGACAAGGCAGTTCTAATGGTGTACTTATTGTTTTGAGCTGACTCCTTTTTTAGGAGCTATGGGTTTTATATTTCTTAACATTGGACGTGATCGTCTCTTACTAAATTTTCAGGAATTATTCTAGTTTCAGTTAACAAATAAATTTTTGTTAAAACCCTCAAACATAACTGCATTTTACATGATAATAGATAATTACCTAAAATGAAACCGTATTGACAAACACCTTTTATGATGAACTAAATCGGTCCTCTATGTAAACTTTACTAACCTATACTATAGTTAAGTGGCCTAACAATTTAGTATAGGCAAGAGGTCGTTCTTTATTATATCTTTTTTTAGTTACTATGGGTTGGAAGTTTGTTCTTTACTGTAATATTACAATGATCGTCTTTTAATGTAATTATATTCAGAAGTCCAAAAAGATGGCAACAATGCAGGCTGATCTTTGTAAATTGAGAAAAATTTTACGATCGTCTTTTAATGTAATTCAGCTATATCCGATGAAATTTATGATATAAGATATCATAAAACAATTAATTAGCTTATTACACATATCTCATATGGTCTAGTGGTTTAGGATAGTTGGCTTTCAACCAATTAGCTTGGGTTTGAATCCTGGTGTGGGAATTATTTTTAAAAGAAAATCAGGTGAAATTAATTAGCTAATTTGACAAGACATAGGTAACTAAGGGCAAGAGTCCGTTCTTTACTATAATATCAGTTACTATTGGCGAGAGATCGTTCTTTACTGTAACTTCCATGTTTTAATTACAAAATGTTTTTAACCCCATTAATTTCCTTCAAAATGAGCCATTGAACAACTCTCTACAATGTTGCAGTGCCAAGCTATCTGTGGAATTACTAACCTATACTATAATTAAGTGGCGTATAAAATTTAGTATAGGCAAGAGATCGTTCTTTATTATAAAATTTTCTAAGAAGTACGCCTCCGTATATTCACTGTGTTGTCGAACATTTTCCATTGCATCTATAAACTGTTCCGCAGTTGCCAATCCATACCTTGGAAGCTTTTCGTTAAACTGACAACATTTCTTTTGGATATTGCCATGAAGCTTTGCCAAAGCATTTCTAGCCGACTTTTCAACAGCATCCGCTCTTTCAAAGAGAATTTTAATCTGTAATTTCGAATACTTTTCGTGATCCCGATAAAACATGCGTAAAATGTTTCTCAATTTACAAAGATCAGCCTGCATTTTTGCCATCTTCTTGTATTTCTGAATGTAATTTTTCCCTTTGTCCTTATGCGTTCTTCGGTACAACCTCGCAGAGAATTTAATTTTTTCATTATAGCTTTTGTCACCCCAGTATCTACCCATTATTCTGGTAGCAACTTTTTTCTTATGTTTGTTTCGGTAATCTATATCGTTATCATACCGTTCCTTGCTCTTTTGTTTCGCTGTCTCAATTTTCCCTTCTCGATACCCCTGATCCGTAAGATACCTCTGTTTTGCTCTGTCATATTTCATTTTCTTAAATCCTGGATCACAAGACATCTTAGTAGCAATCCTTACGCGTGCTCGAGCTTTATTGCGTTTGGTGGCATTTTTATCTCTTTTAAATAAACTTTTCTTATATTTCAGGATGTTAGCTTTATTTTTTGTGTAGTAAAGTTTTCTATTAGTAGAAATTTGGATTGTTCTATTTTGATATTGTTTTTGGTTATTCTTTCTTTTTTTCCACTCGCGTGAGACCATATTTTTTCAAGATTTAAAATTATTAAGCACACAAAATCCCGTGTCGAGTATCTAAAACCTAGCATAAAACAAAACTAATTTTAAAATTTTCAGGTATTTATCTTGTTTGAATTACAAAATTAGTATTATTGGTTAGACACCATAAATATTTTTGCAGTTTAAATAATAAGTTTAGTGATTCTGGACTGAAAACTAAAATAATTGCAATTATGAGACAATAATATGGAGATATGTACTTTACGGGTTACAGGATACAATAATAAATTTGAACTGAGATGAAAAAAAAATTTCTTCCAGGAGACAAAAAGCAAAACTAATTTTAGAATTTTCATGTATTTTTGTTGTTTAAATTAAAAAATTACTATTACTGATTAGGCATCATAAATATTTTTGCAGTTTACATAATAATTTTAGCGATTAAGCCAAAAAAGAAAATTTTGGTTCCAGGAGTTTCGGTTACTATTGAGACAAGTAGCTATTATTACTATAGAGTTCATTACATGGACTGTTTTATTGCTTCAAAATTCAAATATCTTTGAAAAGACTGCAGTATGAAAATACATCAAAAATGCAATTTTTTTGACAAAATTGATTCTACTTTAAAAAGTATTTTATTTTTAAATACAAAAGTGACTAGATGTTGCAATTTCCTTTAAAATGAGCTATTATACAGCTCTCTATGATTTTCCAGTGCCCAGCTAGCTGAGCAGAAAGAAAAAGCGGAAAGAAAAAAATATCCCGTTTGTGGAGAATAACGTGGTAAAAGTCAATTTTCTTGATTTTCAAGCCAATATATTTTCTTTGTTATTCAAGCCAAAGGGAGGTAAGTTTCCTTTATAGAGGATTCGGACAAGGCGGTTCTAATGGTGTACTTTTTGTTTTGATCTGACTCTTTTTTTAGGAGTTGGGGGGTTTTATATTTCTTGACATTGGAGGTGATCGTCTCTTACTAGGTTGCTAGCTACCGCTGCAACCCGGAAAATAAAAACGAAAATAAAATAAAATTAATTTTTTCAATTTTTACGTCACGTTGCTCATTAAGTCATATATGGTTATTAGTACACAATAGGTTTTAGATATTACGTCATGTCACTTATTACGTCATATATGGTTATTAGTAGATAATCGGTAAAATATTCGTTCTTTATTATAATAGAGTTCGTTCTTTATTATAATAAAAAATTAAGTTTTCCGTAAAAAGTAATAAATTTTAAAACAAATTAAGTAGAAATGGCACTAGATCTAGAGATTTCCTTAAAATGAGCCATTGAACAACTCTCTACAATGTCCCAGTGCCAAGCTATCTGTGGAAAAGAAGAAGAAGAAAGAAAAAAATATCCCGTTTGTGGGATATTTTTCTTGGCCGAGTGGTGCAAGGCTCTGGTGTTAGTCACCAGTCTCTTCTGAGGTGTGGGTTGAAATCCTACCACTGGTATACGATTATGACGTCATTGATCAATCTTTAATATGAAATATGCAATTTTTTCGTAAAAAACTGATTCTATTTCAAAAATAAATTGTCTTAATTATAAAAATTTTCTAACGTCATTAATCTCCTTTAAAATGAGCCATTGAACAACTCTCTACGATGTTCCAGTGCCAAGCTATCTGTGTAAAAGAAAAATAAAGAAAAAAAATATCCCGTTTGTGGAGAATAACGTTGTTAAAGTCAATTTTCTTGATTTTCAAGCCAATATATTTTCTTTGTTATTCAAGCCAAAGGGCGGTAAGTTTTCCTTATAGGAATTTCGGACAAGGCAATTCTAATGGTGTACTTTTTGTTTTGATCTGACTCTTTTTTTAGGAGTTATGAGTTTTTATATTTCTTAACATTGGACGTGATCGTCTCTTACTAGGTTGCTAGCTACCGCTGCAACCCGGATACTCTTACTAGGTTGCTAGCTACCGCTGCAACCCGGATTACTGTAAATGTTTTGATCTGCCTTTTTTTGGAGTTATTGGTTTTTATATTTCTTAACATTGGACGTGATCGTCTCTTACTAGGTTGCTAGCTACCGCTGCAACTCAAATTGTTGTTTAAACAAAGAGACTCTGGGTTACAGCTGCCGTTGCAACCCGGATACCGCTGCAATCTGGATAGCTTGCAGCTACCCCTGGAACCAGCATATATCAGTTACTATGGGTGAAAGATCGTTCTTTTCTGTATTTCCTTTATAGAGGATTCGGACAAGGCGGTTCTAATGGTATAGTT
Organism: Artemia sp. Qi Xiang Cuo; assembly: GCF_049724085.1. Lineage (NCBI taxonomy): Eukaryota > Metazoa > Arthropoda > Branchiopoda > Anostraca > Artemiidae > Artemia > Artemia sp. Qi Xiang Cuo. The sequence goes on along the minus strand of NC_142801.1, from coordinate 30,605,783 downwards.
TTGTTTTGATCTGACTCTTTTTTTAGGAGTTGGGGGTTTTATATTTCTTAACATTGGAGGTGATCGTCTCTTACTAGGTTGCTAGCTACCGCTGCAACCCGGATATAATCTTCGAACATTTGAACCTTTTAAAATTTATAATGATGTATAATATAAATACTGTAATCTTAACTATAGTGAAGTGGCCTATGCAAGTTATTATAGGGAAGAGTTCGATCTTTATTATAATTTTCCCTTCTCGATACCCCTGATCCGTAACATACCTCTGTTTTCCTCTGTCATATTTCATCTTCTTAAATCCTGGATCACAAGACATCTTAGTAGCAATCCTTACGCGTTCTCGAGCTTTATTGCGTTCAGTGGCATTTTTATCTCTTTTAAATAAACTTTTCTGATATTTCAGGATGTTAGCTTTATTTTTTGTGTAGTAAAGTTTTCTATTAGTAGACATTTTGATTGCTCTATTTTGATATTTTTTTTGGTTATTCTTTCTTTTTTTCCTTCCAAGTGAGACCATATTTTTTCAAGGTTTAAAATTATTAAGTACACAATACCCCGTGTCGAGTATCTAAAACCTAGCATAAAAAAAACTAATTTTTAAATTTTCAGGTATTTATCTTGTTTGAATTACAAAATTAGTATTATTGGTTAGACATCATAAATATTTTTGCAGTTTACATAATAAGTTTAGTGATTCTGGACTGAAAACTAAAATAATTGCAATTATAACACAATAATTTGGAGATACGTACTTTACGGGTTACAAACCAAAAAAAGTTTGGTTCCAGGATACAATAATAACTTTGAACTGAGATGAAAAAAATTTTTCTTCCAGGAGACAAAAAGTAAAACTAATTATAAAATTTTTATGTATTTTTGTTGTTTAAATTAAGAACTTACTATTACTGATTAGGCATCATAAATATTTTTGCAGTTTACATAATAATGTTAGCGATTAAGCCAAAAAAGAAAATTTTGGTTCCAGGAGTTTCGGTTACTATTGAGACAAGTAGCTATTATTACTATAGAGTTCATTACCATGAACTGTTTGATTGCTTCAAAATTCAAATATCTTTGAAAAGACTGCAGTATGAAAATACATCAAAAATGCAATTTTTAGACAAAATTGATTCTACTTTAAAAAGTATTTTATTTTTAATTACAAAAGGCACTAGATGTTGCAATTTCCTTTAAAATGAGCTATTATACAGCTCTCTATGATTTTCCAGTACCCAGCTAGCTGAGGAGAAAAATCAAGCGGAAAGAAAAAAATATAACGTGTGTGGAGAATAACGTGGTAAAAGTCAATTTTCTTGATTTTCAAGCCAATATATTTTCTTTGTTATTCAAGCCAAAGGGCGGTCAGTTTCCTTTATAGAGGATTCGGATAAGGCGGTTCTAATGGTGTGCTTTTTGTTTTGATCTGACTCTTTTTTTAGGAGTTGGGGGGTTTTATATTTCTTAACATTGGACGTGATCGTCTCTTACTAGGTTGCTAGCTACCGCTGCAACCCGGATACTCTTACTAGGTTGCTAGCTACCGCTGCAACCCGGATTACTGTAAATGTTTTGATCTGCCTTTTTTTGGAGTTCTTGGTTTTTATATTTCTTAACATTGGACGTGATCGTCTCTTACTAGGTTGCTAGCTACCGCTGCAACTCAAATTGTTGTTTAAACAAAGAGACTCCGGGTTACATCTGCCGCTGCAACCCGGATACAGCTGCCATCTGGATAGCTTTCAGCTACCCTTGGAACCACCATATATCAGTTACTATGGGTGAAAGATCGTTCTTTACTGTATTTCCTTTATAGAGGATTCGGACAAGGCGGTTCTAATGGTATAGTTTTGTTTTGATCTGACTCTTTTTTTAGGAGTTGGGGGGTTTTATATTTCTTAACATTGGAGGTGATCGTCTCTTACTAGGTTGCTAGCTACCGCTGCAACCCGGATATAATCTTCGAACATTTGAACCTTTTATAATTTATAATGATGTATAATATAAATACTGTAATCTTAACTATAGTGAAGTGGCCTATGCAAGTTATTATAGGGAAGAGTTCGATCTTTATTATAATTTTCCCTTCTCGATACCCCTGATCCGTAACATACCTCTGTTTTCCTCTGTCATATTTCATCTTCTTAAATCCTGGATCACAAGACATCTTAGTAGCAATCCTTACGCGTTCTCGAGCTTTATTGCGTTCAGTGGCATTTTTATCTCTTTTAAATAAACTTTTCTGATATTTCAGGATGTTAGCTTTATTTTTTGTGTAGTAAAGTTTTCTATTAGTAGACATTTGGATTGCTCTATTTTGATATTTTTTTTGGTTATTCTTTCTTTTTTTCCTTACAAGTGAGACCATATTTTTTCAAGGTTTAAAATTATTAAGTACACAATACCCCGTGTCGAGTATCTAAAACCTAGCATAAAAAAAACTAATTTTAAAATTTTCAGGTATTTATCTTGTTTGAATTACAAAATTAGTATTATTGGTTAGACATCATAAATATTTTTGCAGTTTACATAATAAGTTTAGTGATTCTGGACTGAAAACTAAAATAATTGCAATTATAAGACAATAATATGGAGATACGTACTTTACGGGTTACAAACCAAAAAAAGTTTGGTTCCAGGATAAAATAATAACTTTGAACTGAGATGAAAAAAATTTTTCTTCCAGGAGACAAAAAGTAAAACTAATTATAAAATTTTTATGTATTTTTGTTGTTTAAATTAAGAACTTACTATTACTGATTAGGCATCATAAATATTTTTGCAGTTTACATAATAATGTTAGCGATTAAGCCAAAAAAGAAAATTTTGGTTCCAGGAGTTTCGGTTACTATTGAGACAAGTAGCTATTATTACTATAGAGTTCATTACCATGAACTGTTTGATTGCTTGAAAATTCAAATATCTTTGAAAAGACTGCAGTATGAAAATACATCAAAAATGCAATTTTTAGACAAAATTGATTCTAATTTAAAAAGTATTTTATTTTTAATTACAAAAGGCACTAGATGTTTCAATTTCCTTTAAAATGAGCTATTATACAGCTCTCTATGATTTTCCAGTACCCAGCTAGCTGAGGAGAAAAATCAAGCGGAAAGAAAAAAATATAACGTTTGTGGAGAATAACGTGGTAAAAGTCAATTTTCTTGATTTTCAAGCCAATATATTTTCTTTGTTATTCAAGCCAAAGGGCGGTCAGTTTCCTTTATAGAGGATTCGGATAAGGCGGTTCTAATGGTGTGCTTTTTGTTTTGATCTGACTCTTTTTTTAGGAGTTGGGGGGTTTTATATTTCTTAACATTGGACGTGATCGTCTCTTACTAGGTTGCTAGCTACCGCTGCAACCCGGATACTCTTACTAGGTTGCTAGCTACCGCTGCAACCCGGATTACTGTAAATGTTTTGATCTGCCTTTTTTTGGAGTTATTGGTTTTTATATTTCTTAACATTGGACGTGATCGTCTCTTACTAGGTTGCTAGCTACCGCTGCAACTCAAATTGTTGTTTAAGCAAAGAGAATCTGGGTTACAGCTGCCGTTGCAACCCGGATACCGCTGCAATCTGGATAGCTTGCAGCTACCCCTGGAACCAGCATATATCAGTTACTATGGGTGAAAGATCGTTCTTTACTGTATTTCCTTTATAGAGGATTCGGACAAGGCGGTTCTAATGGTATAGTTTTGTTTTGATCTGACTCTTTTTTTAGGAGTTGGGGGGTTTTATATTTCTTAACATTGGAGGTGATCGTCTCTTACTAGGTTGCTAGCTACCGCTGCAACCCGGATATAATCTTCGAACATTTGAACCTTTTAAAATTTATAATGATGTATAATATAAATACTGTAATCTTAACTATAGTGAAGTGGCCTATGCAAGTTATTATAGGGAAGAGTTCGATCTTTATTATAATTTTCCCTTCTCGATACCCCTGATCCGTAACATACCTCTGTTTTCCTCTGTCATATTTCATCTTCTTAAATCCTGGATCACAAGACATCTTAGTAGCAATCCTTACGCGTTCTCGAGCTTTATTGCGTTCAGTGGCATTTTTATCTCTTTTAAATAAACTTTTCTGATATTTCAGGATGTTAGCTTTATTTTTTGTGTAGTAAAGTTTTCTATTAGTAGACATTTGGATTGCTCTATTTTGATATTTTTTTTGGTTATTCTTTCTTTTTTTCATTCCAAGTGAGACCATATTTTTTCAAGGTTTAAAATTATTAAGTACACAATACCCCGTGTCGAGTATCTAAAACCTAGCATAAAAAAAACTAATTTTAAAATTTTCAGGTATTTATCTTGTTTGAATTACAAAATTAGTATTATTGGTTAGACATCATAAATATTTTTGCAGTTTACATAATAAGTTTAGTGATTCTGGACTGAAAACTAAAATAATTGCAATTATAAGACAATAATATGGAGATACGTACTTTACGGGTTACAAACCAAAAAAAGTTTGGTTCCAGGATAAAATAATAACTTTGAACTGAAATGAAAAAAATTTTTCTTCCAGGAGACAAAAAGTAAAACTAATTACAAAATTTTCATGTATTTTTGTTGTTTAAATTAAGAACTTACTATTACTGATTAGGCATCATAAATATTTTTGCAGTTTACATAATAATGTTAGCGATTAAGCCAAAAAAGAAAATTTTGGTTCCAGGAGTTTCGGTTACTATTGAGACAAGTAGCTATTATTACTATAGAGTTCATTACCATGAACTGTTTGATTGCTTCAAAATTCAAATATCTTTGAAAAGACTGCAGTATGAAAATACATCAAAAATGTAATTTTTTGACAAAATTGATTCTACTTTAAAAAGTATTTTATTTTTAATTACAAAAGGCACTAGATGTTGCAATTTCCTTTAAAATGAGCTATTATACAGCTCTCTATGATTTTCCAGTACCCAGCTAGCTGAGGAGAAAAATCAAGCGGAAAGAAAAAATATAACGTTTGTGGAGAATAACGTGGTAAAAGTCAATTTTCTTGATTTTCAAGCCAATATATTTTCTTTGTTATTCAAGCCAAAGGGCGGTCAGTTTCCTTTATAGAGGATTCGGATAAGGCGGTTCTAATGGTGTGCTTTTTGTTTTGATCTGACTCTTTTTTTAGGAGTTGGGGGGTTTTATATTTCTTGACATTGGAGGTGATCATCTCTTACTAGGTTGCTAGCTACCGCTGCAACCCGGATAAAATTTTAAAAAGAAACTTGTTTATTTACATTCTAGCTAAAATAATGAAGATAATATGAATAAACCACAGTGTTCAGTTTCTTTGGACTTGAGTTCGTTTTTTAACTATAAATACAAACAGGAAAAAGCCTACGGCTTTTTCTTCTTTTAAATAGTAAGAGACGAAACTCAAACAATCTAGTAGCTAACTAAGTCCAATGTATGGAATGGTTTGTTATTTCAGTGATCGTCTTTTAATGTAAAAATATAAATACTGTAATCTTAACTATAGTGAAGTTGCGTATGCAAGTTAGTATAGGGAAGAGTTTGATCTTTATTATATATATACCACAGACCTCTTTTCTTTTTCCCGTTGCATTAGTTACTATGAGATAGACTTCGGTCCTTACTGTAAAACTTTAGCGATTCTAAACTGAAAAACTAACTCAGTCCAATATATGCAATGGTGTGCTTTTCTAATGATCGTCCTTTAATATAAACTATGGACTAAAGTTCGTTCTTTAATGTAAAAATTCGATGATCGAGCCTTTATGTAACCCGGATTAAAAAATTATTATCATCTTATATGTAACTTTTATTTTAATAGTCTTCGATAGTCTAATGGTAAGTATGCCCACTTGTTACCTGGGAGAAGGGGGTTCGATTCCCCGTCGGGGAGAACTTTTAATATGTTGAACTAAAAGCACTATCTTTTCAATTTAAAATTTAAAAAAGAAACTTGTTTATGTAAAAGCTACGGCTTTTTCTTCTTTTAAATAGTAAGAGACGAAACTCAAACAATCAAGTGGCTAACTAAGTCCAATGTATGGAATGGTTTGTTATTTCAGTGATCGTCTTTTAATGTAAAAATATAAATACTGTAATCTTAACTATAGTGAAGTTACGTATGGAAGTTAGTATAGGGAAGAGTTTGATCTTTTTTATATCCAATGATGGTATTTTAATGTAATTAATTATAAAAGGTTTTTATATGCAGCAGTTTTCTTTAAAATTAGCCATTACTCTCATTATTATGACCAAAAACTGTTTGATTTAATTTTTAAGTTACTATGGGTTACAGTTCGTTCCTTATTGTAATTTTAACCCAGTTAATTTCCTTTAAAATGAGCCATTGAACAACTCTCTACGATGTTCCAGTGCCAAGCTATCTGTGGAAAAGAAAAAAAGAAAAAAAATATCCCGTTTAGGCAGAATGTTGTAGTAGCTGTCACTTTTCTTGATTTTCAAGCCAATATATTTCCCTTTCTGTTCAAGCCAAGGGACTGAAAGTTTCCTATACAGGGGTTTCAGAAAAGGCGGTTCTAATGGTGTGCTTTTGAATTTGATCTGACTCCTTTTTTAGGAACTATGGGTTTTTATATTTCTTAACATTGGACGTGATCGTCTCTTACTAGGTTGCTAGATACCGCCGCAACCCCGAAAAACGAAAATAAAATAAAAATTAATTTTTTCAATTTTTACGTCACGTCACTCATTAAGTCATATATGGTTATTAGTACACAATAGGTTTTAGATATTATGTCTTGTCACTTATTACGTCATATATGGTTATTAGTAGATAATCGGTAAAATATTCGTTCTTTATTATAATTGTCTAGCCTGCTCAATTGTTGCTTCTCTATAAAGTTTATCATTTTGATAACGCTCCTTGATCTTTTGTTTGGCTGTCTAAATTTTTACTTCTCGATACACCTGGACGGTTGAATACCTTTGCTTTTGTTTTTTCTTATATTTGATGCGGTAATCTTCATCATTGTGATAACTCTCCTTGAACTTTTGTTTGGCTGTCTCAATTTTTGCATGTCTATAATCTTCATCATTTTGATAACACATCTTGCTGTTTTGTTTTGCTCTTTCAATTTTTACTTCTCGATACTCCTGGTTGGTTGAATACCTTTGCTTTTCTTTTTTTCAGATACTATCTCTGTTGTCTGTGTAGTACTGTTTTTTTAACTTGCGTGTAGCTTGCTTTGTTCTAACCATTATGTAATTCACGAATGAGACCATTTTCATCTTTGTAGTTATTAAGTAGTAATTATGACGTCATGGCGTAATGATTTTATTTCATGATGACGTCATGATGCAATGATATTATTTCATGACGTCTTCAGAAACCACAACATAATTTCGTGTTTTCTATTCACGTCATAGCTCTAATATAAAGCTATGACGACATTCATTATTTATCTAGTAGGGTTTCAGACAAGGTAGTTCTAATGATGTACATTTGTTTTGATCTGACTCTATTTTTAGGAGTTTTGGGTTTTTATATTTCTTAGCATGGGACTGATCGTCTCTTGCTAGGTTGCTAGCTACTGCTGCAACCCAAATTATAAGAGGCAGCCTGGCCGAGTGGTCCAAGGCACTGGTGTTAGCCACCAGTCTCTTCGGAGGCGTGGGTTCAAATCTTACCGCTGGTATACGATTATGTTTTGAAAGACTGCAGTGTGAAAAGACATCAAAAATGCAGTTTTTGGTGGAAAAATTTATTCTCTTTTAGAAATAATTTATTTTAGTTACTATAGATTTTTAACCAAATTAATTTCCTTTAAAATGAGCTATTGAACAAATCTCTACGATTTTCCAGCGCCAAGCTATCTGTGGAAAAGAAAAAAAAGAGAAAAAAAGAAAAAAATATCCCGTTTAGGCAGAATGTTGTAGTAGCTGCCACTTTTCTTGATTTTCAAGCCAATATATTTCCCTTGCTGTTCAAACCAAGGGACAGAAAGTTTCCTAAACAGGGGTTTCGGACAAGGCAGTTCTAATGGTGTACTTTTTGTTTTGATCTGACTCCTCTGTTAGGAACTATGGGTTTTTATATTTCTTAACATTGGACGTGATCGTCTCTTACTAGGTTGCTAGCTACCGCTGCAACCCGGATTAGGCAGAATGTTGTAGTAGCTGCCACTTTTCTTGATTTTCAAGCCAATATATTTCCCTTGCTGTTCAAGCCAAGGGACAGAAAGTCTACTATTAAGGGGTTTCGGATAAGGCGGTTCTAATGGTGTACTTTTTGTTTTGATCTGACTCCTTTTTTAGGAGCTATGGGTTTTTATATTTCTTGACATTGGACTCGATCGTCTCTTACTAGGTTGCTAGCTACCGCTGCAACCCGGATGACTAATAAAGCTGTGCATAGTCCCCGTTTATCCGGGTTGCAGCGGTAGCTAGCAACCTAGTAAGAGACGATCACGTCCAATGTTAAGAAATATAAAAAACCAAAGTTCCTAACAAAGGAGTCAGATTAAAACAAAAAGTACACCATTAGAACCGCCTTCTCCGAAACCCCTGTATAGGAAACTTTCTGTCCCTTGGCTTGAACAGCAAGGGAAATATATTGGCTTGAAAATCAAGAAAATTGACTTTAACCACGTTATTCTCCCCAAACGGGATATTTTTTTCTTTTTTTCTTTTTTTTTTCTTTTCCACAGATAGCTTGGCACTGGAACATCGTAGAGGGTTGTTCAATAGCTCATTTTAAAGGAAATTAATTGGGTTAAAAATCTATAGTAACTAAAATAAATTATTTCAGAAAGAGAATAAATTTTTCCACCAAAAACTGCATTTTTGATGTCTTTTCACACTGCAGTCTTTCAAACATAATAGTATACCAGCGGTAAGATTTGAACCCACGCCTCCGAAGAGACTGGTGGCTAACACCAGTGCCTTGGACCATCCGGGTTGCAGCGGTAGCTAGCAACCTAGTAAGAGACGATCACGTCCAATGTTAAGAAATATAAAAACCCCTAACTCCTAAAAACAGAGTCAGATCAAAACAAAAAGTACACCATTAGAACCGCCTTGTCCAAAACCCTTAAAAAGGAAACTTACCGCCCTGCGGCTTGAATAACAAAGAAAATATATTGGCTTGATAATCAAGAAAATTGACTTTAACCACGTTATTCTCCACAAACGGGATATTTTTTTCTTTCTTTCTTTTCCACAGATAGCTTGGCACTGGAACATCGTAGAGAGTTGTTCAATGGCTCATTTTAAAGGAAATCTCTAGATCTAGCGCTATTTGTACTTAATTTTTTTTTAATTAATTTTTTTTACGAAAAACTTAATTTTTTATATACAATATTAATCAATGACGTCGTAGTCTTTGGATGTAGTTAGTACATAAAGACTGGATCATCGAATTAAAGCTGAAACTAAGTAAAGAACAATTATGCCTCCATATATTCACAGTAATCTATAAAATTTCCCATTACATCTATAAACTGTTCCACAGTTACCGGTTCATACCTTGGAAGCTTTTCACTAAACATGCAACATTTCTTTTGGATATTACTATGAAGTTTTGCGAAAGCATCTCTAGCTGACTTTTCAACAAAATCCATTCTTTCAGAGATAATTTTAATCTTTAATTTTGAATATTTTTCGTAATCCCGGTAAAAAATTCGTAAAATTTTTCTAAATTTACTAAGATCAGCCAGCATTGTTGCCATGTTTTTGGACTTCTGAATATAATTTTTAATTTTGCCCTTATGCGTTCTTTGCGGCTTGTGTAAACTGCAAAATATCCATGGTATCCGAGCAATAGTTTGAATATTTCAATTCAAGCTAGAAAAATACCTGAAAATGTTAAAATTAGTTTTATTTTTAGTTAGGTTCTAACTACCCGATGTGGAATTTACTATGTATTTTCAGACCAAAAAATTCAATTTTTTAATATATTTCATTTTTCAGTTTAGAATCGCTAAAGTTATTATGTAAACTGCAAAAATATTTATGATATATGAGCAATAATTTTAATCTTTTAATTCAAACTAACAAAATACCTGAAAATTTAAAAATTAGTTTTATTTTTTGTTAGGTTATGGGTACATGATACGAGTCTTAAAAAGTTTCAATTAGATAAGAATATTATTTCTTGTTTTGTAATAAGATGCGTTCTAATAAAGTTATACGTAATTTAAAAAAACATTACTATACAAAAAACAGAGACAACATCTTGAAAAGAGAAAAGCAAAGGTATTCAACCGACAAGGCGTATCGAGATGCGAAAATTGAGAGAACCAAACAAAACAGCAAGGAGTGTTATGTTAATGATGAGGATTATAGACATGCAAAAATTGAGACAGCCAAACAAAAGAGCAGGGAACGGTATGATAACGATAAAGATTACCGAAACAAACATAAGAAAAAAGTTGCTACCAAAATAATGGGTAGATACTGGGGTGACAAAAGCTATAATGAAAAAATTAAATTCTCTGCGAGGTTGTACCGAAGAACGCATAAGGACAAAGGGAAAAATTACATTCAGAAATCCGGGTTGCAGCGGTAGCTAGCAACCTAGTAAGAGACGATCACATCCAATGTTAAGAAATATAAAAACCCATAGCTCCTAAAGCAGGAGTCAGATCAAAACAAAAAGTACACCATTAGAACCGCCTTGTCCGAAACCCCTGTATAGGAAACTTTCTGTCCCTTGGCTTGAACAGCAAGGGAAATATATTGGCTTGAAAATCGAGAAAATTGACTTTAACCACGTTATTCTCCCCAAACGAGATATTTTTTTCTTTTTTTTTCTTTTTTGTATCCAGAGATAGCTTGGCACTGGAACATCGTAGAGGGTTGTTCAATAGCTCATTTTAAAGGAAATTAATTGGGTTAAAAATCTATAGTAACTAAAATAAATTATTTCTAAAAGAGAATAAATTTTTCCAATAAAAACTGTATTTTTAATGCAGTGACGTCATAATTACTATATAAGAAACGTCAAAACTGTAAATGGTCTCATTCATGAATACATAATGGTTAGATCAAAGCAAGCTACACACAAGTTAAAAAATCAGTACTAAAAAATCAAGAAAAGTGGCAGCTACTACAACATTCTGCCTAAACGGGGTATTTTTTTTCTCTTTTCTTTGTTTCCAGTATACTAAACGGGATTTTTCCACCAAAAACTGCATTTTGATGTCTTTTCACACTGCAGTCTTTCAAACATAATCGTATACCAGCGGTAAGAATTGAACCCACGCCTCTGAAGAGACTGGTGGCTAACACCAGTGCCTTGGACCACTCAGCCAGGCTGCCTCTCATAAATAAATATATATGTGAATTTGGGTTGCAGCAGTAGCTAGCAACCTAGTAATAGACGATCAGTCCAATGCTAAGAAATATAAAAACCCAAAACTCCTAAAAATAGAGTCAGATCAAAACGAAAGTACATCATTAGAAATACCTTGTCTGAAACCCTACTAGATAAATAATGAACGTCATCATAGTTTTATATTAGAGCTATGACGTGAATAGAGTGACGTCATAATTAGTATATAAGGAAAGAAAAAACTGAAAATTCTCTCATTCTTGATTAGAATAATGGTTAGATCAAAGCAGGCTATACGCAAGTTTAATAAATAGTAATAAACAAACAACATAGATAGTAACTTTAAAAGAAAAAAGCAAAGGTATTCAACCGACCAGGTGTATCGAGAAGTAATAATTGAGAGAGCAAAACAAAGGTATTCAACCGACCAGGCGTATCGAGAAGTAATCAAACAAAACAGCAAGATGTGTTATCACAATGATGAAGATTATAGACATGCAAAAATTCAGACAGCCAAACAAAAGATCAAGGAACGGTATGGTAATGATGAACATTACAGAGAAGCAAGAATTGAGCAGGCTAAACAAAAGATCAAGGAGCGTTATCACAATGATAAACTTTATAGAGAAGCAACAATTGAGCAGGCTAGACAAAAGAGCAGGGAACGGTATGATAATGATGAAGATTACCGAAACAAACATAAGAAAAAAGTTGCTACCAGAATAATGGGTAGATACTGGGGTGACAAAAGCTATAATGAAAAAATTAAATTCTCTGCGGGGTTGTACCGAAGAACGCATAAGGACAAAGGGAAAAATTACATTCAGAAATATAAGAAGATGGCAAAAATGCAGGCTGATCTTCGTAAATTGAGAAACATTTTACGCATGTTTTACCAGGATCACGAAAAGTATTCAAAATTACAGATTAAAATTCTCTTTGAAAGAGCGGATGCTGTTGAAAAGTCGGCTAGAAATTCCTTGGCAAAGCTTCATAGTAATATCCAAAAGAAATGTTGTCAGTTTAATGAAAAGCTTCCAAGGTATGGATTGGCAACTGCGGAACAGTTTACAGATGCAATGGAAAATGTTCGACAACACAGTGAATATACGGAGGCGTACTTCTTTGAAAATTCGTATATTAATTTTGGAAGGAGCAATTGCAGTTTATGTAGCAGCAATAAAAACATATATACAAGCATACCTATCAACAGCGAAGGAAAAGCAATGTTTTTCAATTATGGCGAAAACGAGCCTGTTAGGGTTATTAGTAAATGTGTTTGTAAGACTAATGATTTAGAACAAATTCCTGGAACACCGACTCAAGAAAAAAGCATTTCTAACTGTGTTTTAAACAGTTCTTTTAGTTCTACTGAATATTTGGCAAAAAATTCTCTGTGTAGTAGAACAAACTGTCCTGAAAAGTACGAGACAACTATTGAAGAATGCTCTGAATCTAGATCTGACAAGGAAATTATGATGGCTGAAGTCACCTATAACAATCTGAGTAAACATTCAAAACCAAAAATTGGGCAGCAGGTTACTTGGCAATGTCACCCTGATATCTGCAAGCTCTATCCGACGGATATTGAATTATGTCAAATTCTTTTTGATATCCTTGAAAATAATATAGCATTAAAATTTTCAACTGACAAAGTGGTTAATTTCTACCTTGGCGGCTTGGATTATTGTGAAATCAATTACAGGGACACAAGAAAGCATGGGCATTCGTTATACTGTAGCCCAAATGAGGGATGTCAGAGCTATTTGCGTTCTCTAAGGGCACTAGTTCCACATTTTCCTGTCTTGAACTGTTTCATTAATAGCGTATATAAGGCAGTATCAAAATGTAAGATTATACAACATATTAATCTACTAAAAGTCGAGGGCTCGTACAAGGAACTAAGTCATTACATAGAAGAAGTGTCAAGTAGACTCTGTCGTAATAATAGTGAAGACTTCATTTACGGTGATAGCAATATTAGAGTTTCTGTGGATGAAAATACAATAATAAAATTATTTGGTGAGAGCCTTGATAAGGTAGCTAACATTAGGGATGTATACCCCACAATGCATTGTGACAGTTGTGAGCAGATAAAGACAAAATACCAATTGAAGAGTCTAAGATCCCTTTCAAATAAGAAAGGTTTTGATGTAATGATGGCCACGATTTTAGAACACCTACAACAGGACATACCCAAAGATGACAGAGAACAACTAATTCAATGTACAGGTTGGAAAGAGGATGTCATAGATTCATTCTTTGTCTGTGATTACTGTGCTGGGAAAATGTTGAAAAGTCAGGATTACATTAAAGAACGAACTTTAGTCCATAGTAACTGAAGTTATCCGGGTTGTAGCGGTAGTTATAATAAAGAACGACCTCTTGCCTATATTAATCTATATTAAAGTTATTTTATTTATCTAGGAGGTAGCTAAACTGAGTTTCTATTTTAGACTTTAAATTTAATCAAGTAAAAAGCACCGAAAGAACATGGACACAAAATGAGAAGAAAATTTTACAAAATCAAACGTTGAGACGATAAATATACCAGAGAAAGTGGTAGTGGGATTACATTAAAAGACGATCACTGAAATAACATACCATTCCAATCATTGGACTTAGTTAGCTACTTGATTGTTTGAGTTTCGTCTCTTACTATTTAAAAGAAGAAAAAGCCGTAGGCTTTTTCCTGTTTGTACTTTAATATTAAAGATTGATCAATGATGTCATAATCGTAGGTTGTAGCCAGGTCGTCTCTTCCTATTCCAATTAAGAAAAAGCCATAGGCCTTTTCCTGTTTTCCGGGTTGTAGCGGTAGCTAGCAACCTAGTAAGAGACGGTCACGTCCAATGTTAAGAAATATAAAAACCCATAACTCCTAAAAAAAAGTCAGATCAAAACAAAAAAGTACACCATTAGAACCGCCTTGTCCGAAATCTGTGTATAGTAAACTTTCTGTTATTTGGATTGATTATAATTAAGAACGACCTCTTGCCTACACTAAATTTTATACGCCACTTAATTATAGTATAGGTTAGTAATTCAACAGATATCTTGGCACTGGAACATCGTAGAGAGTTTTTCAATGGCTCATTTTAAAGAAAATTAATGGGGTTAAAAACAGTTTGTAATTAAAACAAATTATTTTTATCCGGGTTGCAGCGGTAGCTAGCAACCTTGTAAGAGACGATCATGTACAATGTTAAGAAATAAAAAAAACCATATCTCCTAAAAAAGCAGTCAGATCAAAACAAAAAGTACACTATTAGAACCGCCTTATCCGAAATCCCTGTATAGGAAAATTTCTGTCATTTGGATTGAACAGCAAGGGAAATATATTGGCTTGAAAATCAAGAAAATTGACTTTAACCACGTTATTTTCCACAAACGAGATATTTTTTTTTTCTTTTTATGGGTTGCAGCGGTAGCTAGCAACCTAGTAAGAGACGATCACGTCCAATGTTAAGAAATATAAAAACCCATAGTTCCTAAAAAAGGAGTCAGGTCAAAACAAAAAGTACACCATTAGGACCGCCTTGTCCGAAACCCCTTTATAGGAAACTTTCAGTCCCTTGGCTTGAACAGCAAGGGAAATATATTGGCTTGAAAATCAAGAAAATTGACTTTAACCACGTTATTCTCCCCAAACGGGATATTTTTTTCTTTTTTTTTCTCTTTTCTTTGTATCCAGAGATAGCTTGGCACTGGAAATAGCTTGGCACTGGAAAGAGGGTTGTTCTATAGCTCATGCAAGCAGAATAATTGATAAACACCATTTATGATGAGCTATATTCGTCCTTTTTATAACTATACCTGGAACCACGATATTTCAGTTAGTATGGGAGAGTGATCGTTCTTTACTGTAAACAAGAAAAGAGACGGTCAGTTTCCTATATAGAGACAAGCCGGTTCTAATAATTTACTTCTTGTCTTGATCTGATTCTATTTTCAGGAGTTATGGGCTACTGTAATTTTTATTAGGGGACGTGATCATCTCTTACTTAGTTGCTAGCTACCGCTGCAACCCAGATTGGATTATAAAATATCATAAACAAACTATTATTCAGCAGTTATTATAGGCTTTACTATTCATTCTTTACTTTAAAATTCCAGCTATATCTAAAGAAACTTACAAATTCCCGACTTATAATAAGCTAAATTGATCCTTTAGGTAAATTATGTTACAGTTAACATGGGCTAGGTGTCTTTCTTTATTGTATGAAAAGACATCAAAAATGCAGTCAAGAGAATCTGCAGTTTACCCCTGCTAAAATATAAACTGTTTGACAACCCATATTATGTAAACCCTGACTACAAACAGGAAAAAGCCTACGGCTTTTTCTTCTTTGGAGTAGTAAGAGACGACTCTCAAAGAATCAGGCAGCTAACTAAGTCCAATGTATGCAATGGTTTGTTCTTTTAGTGATCATGTTTTAATATAATTCGTTCTTTAATGTAACTAATGGTGTACATTTTGGTTTGATCTGACTCTTTTTTTTAGGAGTTAGGGGGTTTTATATTTCTTAACATTGGACGTGACGTCTCTTACTAGGTTGCTAGCTACCGCTGCAACCCGGATTATTATAATAAAAATTACAAACAGGAAAAAGCCTACGGCTTTTTCTTAAAATAATTTGTGTTAATTACAAAAGGTTTTTCACCCCATTAATTTCCTTTAAAATGAGCCATTGAACAACTCTCTACGATGTTACAGTGCCATGCTATCTGTTGAATTACTAACTTATACTATAATTAAGTGGCGTATAAAATTTAGTGTAGGCAAGAGGTCGTTCTTTATTATATGTCATAAAAAATATACGGTAAAAATGCTTATATACGGAATAAGAATTTATTTGCTTTCCTATAGTAATTATCAAAATTAAAGCTGACAATGCTACTCTGATTGGCAAAACAGCGGTGATGACACAAGTGTTAAGAATTCTGAAAGTATAAATTCCCCTCCAGATGAAAACCTTACCTAACGTTTAAGCCCTGTATTCTCTGCCCATAATCATTCTCACATGTTTCTTAGTAAGTGCACTCAAGTGCTTAGTAAATCCAGTCCATATGGGGCAAGTTATAATGCAGAAAAAGCACAACTTCAGCTGTTGGCTTAGTTGTACCTGCAGCTGCTGCCTTAGCCTTATCTATAGCTGTTGGCTTATTTGTATAACCTACAACGACGAACCTACAACGATTAAGTAGCTAACTAAGTCCAATGTGTGCAATAATTTTTTTATTCCAATGATCGTCTTTTAATGTATATGCAACCCGGATTATATTAAAAATTTTCAGTTAGTATAGGCTTGAGCTCGTTCTTTATTGTATTCAACCTCCCCTAATCATTCCTTGAATGTTAGAACTTAATATCCATGGTTTTTGCTTAGACATTGTAGACACAAACCCTTTTGACAACCCAGATGTTCTACTTCAACTTCCCTAATCATTCCTTGAATGTTAGAACTTAATATCCATAGTTTTTGCTTAGACATTGCAGACACAAACCCTTTTGACAACCTGGAGGTTCCACTTCAACCTTCCCTAATCATTCCCTGAATGTTAGAACTTAATATCCATAGTTTTGCTTAGACATTGCAGACACAAACCCTTTTGACAACCTGGATGTTCAACTTCCCATCATTCCTTGAATGTTAGAACTTAATATCCATAGTTTTGGCTTAGACATTGTAGACACAAACCCTTATGACAACCTGGATGTTCAACTTCCCATCATTCCTTGAATGTTAGAACTTAATATCCATTTAACATAAACGTCATTAATCGGATATTTAACAAATATTATATGGTCTAGAGGTTGGGATATTTGGATGCCCCAAAGAAATATTTGTGTTGCTAAGGGGCTAGTAAATGGATCAATGGGTACAGTAACAAGCTTCAAGTTGCTACCAAACGGAGAAATAATTGGAGTTCTTGTAAAATTTGATGGACTGGAATTTCCGGTTGAAATTGGCAGAGAAACCGTGCGCTTCGAAGTTTTGAAGCAAGTCTTTTACACGCAAAGACAATTTCCTCTTCAACTGGTCTTTGCCATTACAATACACAAGTCCCAAGGACTAAGTTTAAAGTGTGCAATTGTTGACGCAGGTAATCGTTGCTTCGGTCCAGGTATGATGTACGTTGCTCTTTCCCGTGTGACCACTAGTGCAGGTTTACATCTAGTAGAATTTGATAGCACAAAGATTTATTGCGATGTTGATGCTTTAATTGAGTACAACCGTTTGAGACACATTTATAGAACAGATCTTCCATTGTTTGAGTTCCCAGAAAGGCAACTCAGAGGTACACCAGATGAAGTATGTATAACAGATGAAGTAAACTCTAAAGGACAACAGACTCAAGGAAAAACAATTTCCATTGTTGGAGGTCCCAGAAAAAGAATGAGAAGCCCTTCAGTTGAAGAACCCTTTCTAATAGAAATTTATCCCAAAAATGACAAAAGTAAAACTAGCGTCGGACCGATGGTGACAATAAGAGAGAAAAAATTAAATATTAATGTGAAACTTGATCACAGTGATATATTTCATGTCATTCCACCGGCCCAAGATTGTCAAGAACAACACAAAAATGCTAATAATGCAAATGCACCAGCAAGTGCATATGTTACTCTTGATAGTAATGATTTTCAAGCCAATATATTTCCCTTGCTGTTCAAGTCAAGGGACAGAAAGTTTCCTATACAGGGGTTTCGGACAAGGCGGTTCTAATGGTGTACTTTTTGTTTTGATCTGATTTCTTTGTTAGAAACTATGGGTTTTTATATTTCTTAACATTGGACGTGATCGTCTCTTACTAGGTTGCTAGCTACCGCTGCAACCCGGACTTTGTTATTCAAGCCAAAGAACGGTAAGTTTGCTATATAGAAGTTTTGGACAAGGCGGCTCTAATAGAGTACTTCTTGTTTTGACCTGACTGTTTTTTCAGGAGTTATGGGTTACTTTTGATCGTCTCTTACTAGGTTGCTAGCTACCGCTGCAACCCAGATTGCTAGCTACCGCTGCAACCCGGACTACCCCTGGAACCAGCGTATATCAGTTACTATGGGCAAGAGATCGTTCTTTACTGTAATTTATATAACCGTTTATTAAACCATAGGCATCATATCATTCTTTACTATATGATTACAAACAGGAAAAATCCTACGGCTTTTTCTTCTTTGGAATAGTAAGAGACGACCTGGCTACAAACTATGATTATGGCATCAATGATTAATCTTTAACATGAAATGTTCTTTACTATAATGGTTTGTTCTTTACTTGGTTTCGGACACCTCTGCAACCATGATACTGATGGAAATTACATAATCCCTATTTATGTTTCAGTTAACATGGGCTAAGTGTCGTTCTTTATTGTACCACTTGAGTCTGAATCCTACTAAGTAAACATTGGACGTGATCGTACTTCCGACTGTCTGGAGTGTGACACCTCTCCAGTTCTTATATGATATCTGATGAAGATTTAACTAAAGTGTCAAAAGTAAGGTTGCAAGTCGACGATTTTGTTTTGGCCTTATTATAATTGGTATGGTGAAATAATAATATGCATATGGCTCTTAAATCATACTTCTTTAGTGTCCATATGGTCTAGTGGCTAGAATAGTTAACTTTCACTTAATAGGCCCGGGTTCGATTCCCGGTGTGGGAAATTTTTTAACTCTATAATCTTCGAACATTTAAACCTTTTATAATTTATAAGGATGTATAATATCAATACTGTAATCTTAACTATAGTGAAGTTGCCTATGCAAGTTAGTATAGGGAAGAGGTCGATCTTTATTATAAAGCCGACATATTTACTTTGTTGTTAAGCAAAGAGACTCCATGTTACAGCTGCCGCTGCAACCTGGATACCACTACAATCTGGATAGCTTGTAGCTATCCTTGGAACCACCGTATATCAGTTACTATGGGCGAGAGATCGTTCTTACTGTAAATTGATGTATCTATTGGTATCAAAATTTCGTTCTTTAGAGTTTCAGTTACTATTGAGACATGTAGCTATTATTACTATAGAGTTCATTACCATGAACTGTTTGATTGCTTCAAAATTCAAATATCTTTAAAAAGACTGCAGTATGAAAATACATAAAAAATGCAATTTTTTGACAAAATTGATTCTACTTTAAAAAGTATTTTATTTTTAATTACAAAAGGCACTAGATGTAGCAATTTCCTTTAAAATGAGCTATTATACAGCTCTCTATGATTTTCCAGTGCCCAGATAGCTGAGGAGAAAGAAAAAGCGGAAAGAAAAAAATATCCCTTTTGTGGAGAATAACGTGGGTCAAGTCAATTTTATGGATTTTCAAGCCAATATATTTTCTTTGTTATTCCATCCAAAGGGCGGTAAGTTTCCTTTATAGGGTTTTTGGACAAGTCGGTTCTAATGGTGTACTTTTTGTTTTGATCTGATTCTTTTTTTAGGAGTTAGGGGGTTTTATATTTCTTAACATAGGACGTGATCGTCTCTTACTAGGTTGCTAGCTACCGCTGCAACCCGGATTTTAAAGGAAATTAATTGGGTTAAAAATCTATAGTAACTAAAATAAATTATTTCTAAAAGAGAATAAATTTTTCCACCAAAAACTGTATTTTTGATGCAGTGACGTCATAATTACTATATAAGAAACGTCAAAACTGTAAATGGTCTCATTCATGAATAGAAAATGGTTAGATCAAAGCAAGCTACACGCAAGTTAAAAAATCAGTACTAAAAAATCAAGAAAAGTGGCAGCTACTACAACATTCTGTCTAAACGGGATATTTTTTTCTCTTTTCTTTGTTTCCAGAGATAGCTTGGCACTGGATATCCGGGTTGCAGCGGTAGCTAGCAACCTAGTAAGAGACGATCACGTCCAATGTTAAGAAATATAGAAACCCCTAACTCCTGAGAACAGAGTCAGATCAAAACAAAATTACACCATTAGAACCACCTTATCCAAAACCCCTATTAAGGAAACTTATCACTCTTTGGCTTGAATAACAAAGAAAATATATTGGCTTGATTTACATTAAAGGACGAGCTAAGGCCCATAGTAACTGGAATGCGGGTTGCAATAGTTGCTTGCAATCTATCCGGGTTGAGGCGGTAGCTAGAACCTAGTAAGAGACGATCACGCCCCGTAGTAAAAAATGAAATAGTTACACTGAAAGAGGATCCTTGCAATAAAAAACTATTGCATATATTGGAATAAGTTGGCTACTTGATCATTGGAGGTTCGTCTCTTACTATTTCAAAGAAGAAAAAGCCGTAGGCTTTTTCCTGTTTGTAGTTGGAATACCAACTACAACGGTATTCCGGTATTCCATAGTAACTGGAATACCGGTTGCAATCTATGTATAAGGACCAAAGTTGTATAATTTTAAAATTTCCATTTTCCAGGTTGTTATATAAATCTGGGTTGCAGCGGTAGCTAGCAACCTAGTAAGAAACGATCACGTCCAATGTTAAGATATATCAAAACCCATAACTCCTAAAAAGAAAGTCAGATCCCTTCAAATAGTGCACCATTAGAACCGCCATATCTGAAACCCCTGTACAGGAATTTTTTCGTCATTTGGCTTGAACAGCAAGGGAAATGTATTGGCTTGAAAATCAAGAAAACTGACCTTAACCACGTTATTCTCCACAAACGGTATATTTTTTTCTTTCTTCTTTTCCACAGATAGCTTGGCACTGGAACATCGTAGAGAGTTGTTCAATGGCTCATTTTAAAGGAAATCTCTATATCTAGTGCTATTTGTACTTTTTTTTAATAAAATTTCAGTAAAGAACGATCTCTCGCCCATAGTAACTTATATACGGTGGTTCCAGGGGTATCTACAAGCTATCCAGATTGTTGCGGCATCCGGGTTGCAGCGGCATTACACTAAAGAACAAACTTCCAGTCCATAGTAACTAAAATTACATTAAAAGACGATCATTGGAATAGCTACTTGATTGTTTGAGGTTCGTCTCTTACTATTTCAAAGAAGAAAATTCCTTAGGCGTTTTTTACATTAAAGGACGATCATTTGAATAACAAACCATTGCATACATTAGACTTTGTTATAATAAAGAACGACCTCTTGCCTATACTAAATTTTATAGGCCACTTAACTATAGTATAGGTTAGTAAAGTTTACATAAAGGACTGATATAGTTCATTATGGTAAAGAAAAAATCCGGGTTGCAGCGGTAGCTAGCAACCTAGTAAGAGACGATCACGCCCCATAGTAAAAATTAAAATAACCCATAACTCCTGAAAAATTATAATAAGAATAATAAAGAACGACTTCTTACCTATGCTAAATTTTATACGCCACTTAACTATAGTATAGGTTAGTAATTCAACAGATAGCATGGCACTGGAACATTGTAGAGAGTTATTCAATGGCTCATTTTGAAGGAAATTAATGGGGTTAAAAATCCGGGTTGCAGTGGTAGCTAGCAACCTAGTAAGAGACAATCACGTCCAATGTTAAGAAATATAAAAACCCATAGTTCCTAAGAAATCCTGGTTGCAGCGGTAGCTAGCAACCTAGTAAGAGACGATCACGTCCAATGTTAAGAAATATAAAAACCCATAGCTCCTAAAAAAGGAGTCAGATCAAAACAAAAAGTACACCATTACAACCGCCTTGTCCGAAATCCCTGTATAGGAAACTTTCTGTCCCTTGGCTTGAATAGCAAGGGAAAAATATTGGCTTGGAAATCAAGAAAATTGACTTTAACCACGTTATTCTCCCCAAACGGGATATTTTTTTCTTTTTTTTCTCTTTTCTTTGTATCCAGAGATAGCTTGGCACTGGAAATAGCTTGGCACTGGAAAGAGGGTTGTTCTATAGCTCATTTTAAAGGAAATTAATTGGGTTAAAAATCTATAGTAACTAAAATAAATTATTTCTAAAAGAGAATAAATTTTTCCACCAAAAACTGTATTTTTGATGCAGTGACGTCATAATTACTATATAAGAAACGTCAAAACTGTAAATGGTCTCATTCATGAATACATAATGGTTAGATCAAAGCAAGCTACACGCAAGTTAAAAAATCAGTACTAAAAAATCAAGAAAAGTGGCAGCTACTACAACATTCTGTCTAAACGGGATATTTTTTTCTCTTTTCTTTGTTTCCAGAGATAGCTTGGCACTGGAACATCGTATCCGGGTTGCAGCGGTAGCTAGCAACCTAGTAACAGACGATCACGTCCAATGTTAAGAAATATAAAAACCCCTAACTCCTGAGAAAAGAGTCAGATCAAAACAAAATTACACCATTAGAACCACCTTGTCCAAAACCCCTATTAAGGAAACTTATCACTCTTTGGCTTGAATAACAAAGAAAATATATTGGCTTGATTTACATTAAAGGACGAGCTAAGGCCCATAGTAACTGGAATGCGGGTTGCAATAGTTGCTTGCAATCTATCCGGGTTGAGGCGGTAGCTAGAACCTAGTAAGAGACGATCACGCCCCGTAGTAAAAAATGAAATAGTTACACTGAAAGAGGATCCTTGCAATAAAAAACTATTGCATATATTGGAATAAGTTGGCTACTTGATCATTGGAGGTTCGTCTCTTACTATTTCAAAGAAGAAAAAGCCGTAGGCTTTTTCCTGTTTGTAGTTGGAATACCAACTACAACGGTATTCCGGTATTCCATAGTAACTGGAATACCGGTTGCAATCTATGTATAAGGACCAAAGTTGTATAATGTTAAAATTTCCATTTTCCAGGTTGTTATATAAATCTGGGTTGCAGCGGTAGCTAGCAACCTAGTAAGAAACGATCACGTCCAATGTTAAGATATATCAAAACCCATAACTCCTAAAAAGAAAGTCAGATCCCTTCAAATAGTGCACCATTAGAACCGCCATATCTGAAACCCCTGTACAGGAATTTTTTCGTCATTTGGCTTGAACAGCAAGGGAAATGTATTGGCTTGAAAATCAAGAAAACTGACCTTAACCACGTTATTCTCCACAAACGGTATATTTTTTTCTTTCTTCTTTTCCACAGATAGCTTGGCACTGGAACATCGTAGAGAGTTGTTCAATGGCTCATTTTAAAGGAAATCTCTATATCTAGTGCTATTTGTACTTTTTTTTTAATAAAATTTCAGTAAAGAACGATCTCTCGCCCATAGTAACTTATATACGGTGGTTCCAGGGGTATCTACAAGCTATCCAGATTGTTGCGGCATCCGGGTTGCAGCGGCATTACACTAAAGAACAAACTTCCAGTCCATAGTAACTAAAATTACATTAAAAGACGATCATTGGAATAGCTACTTGATTGTTTGAGGTTCGTCTCTTACTATTTCAAAGAAGAAAATTCCTTAGGCGTTTTTTACATTAAAGGACGATCATTTGAATAACAAACCATTGCATACATTAGACTTTGTTATAATAAAGAACGACCTCTTGCCTATACTAAATTTTATAGGCCACTTAACTATAGTATAGGTTAGTAAAGTTTACATAAAGGACTGATATAGTTCATTATGGTAAAGAAAAAATCCGGGTTGCAGCGGTAGCTAGCAACCTAGTAAGAGACGATCACACACCATAATAAAAAGTAAAGTAACCCATAACTCCTGAAAAATTATAATAAGTATAATAAAGAACGACTTCTTACCTATGCTAAATTTTATACGCCACTTAACTATAGTATAGGTTAGTAATTCAACAGATAGCATGGCACTGGAACATTGTAGAGAGTTATTCAATGGCTCATTTTGAAGGAAATTAATGGGGTTAAAAATCCGGGTTGCAGCGGTAGCTAGCAACCTAGTAAGAGACGATCACGTCCAATGTTAAGAAATATAAAAACCCATAGTTCTTAAAAAATCCGGGTTGCAGCGGTAGCTAGCAACCTAGTAAGAGACGATCACGTCCAATGTTAAGAAATATAAAAACCCATAGCTCCTAAAAAAGGAGTCAGATCAAAACAAAAAGTACACCATTAGAACCGCCTTGTCCGAAACCCCTGTATAGGAAACTTTCTGTCCCTTGGCTTGAACAGCAAGGGAAATATATTGGCTTGAAAATCAAGAAAATTGACTTTAACCACGTTATTCTCCCCAAAAGGAATATTTTTTTCTTTTCTTTGTATCCAGAGATAGCTTGGCACTGGAACATCGTAGAGGGTTGTTCAATAGCTCATTTTAAAGGAAATTAATTGGGTTAAAAATCTATAGTAACTAAAATAAATTATTTCTAAAAGAGAATAAATTTTTCCAATAAAAACTGTATTTTTGATGCAGTGACGTCATAATTACTATATAAGATCATCATAGTTTTATATTAGAGCCATGACGTGAATAGAGTGACGTCATAATTAGTATATAAGGAAAGTCAAAACTGAAAATTCTCTCATTCTTGATTAGAATAATGGTTAGATCAAAGCAGGCTATACGCAAGTTGAAGAATTACAATAAGGAATGAAGTGTAACCCATATTAATTGAATTTTTAAATCAAACATTTCTTGGTCATAATAAAGAGCTGTCTAATGGCTCATTTTAATGGAAATTGCTGTATAGAGAAACCTTTTGTAATTAACAAAACTAATTATTATCATAAAATAAATTGTTACGATATTGTAAACAACTAACTCTAGGCAATAGTAAGCAATTTAATTTTGACAATAAAGAATTACGGCAGAAACCTAAATGGTAGTATAAGAAAACTACATTTTGTGACAGTAAAGAACTATTTCCCGCACATAGTAATTGATATATGGTGGTTCCAGGGGTAGCAGCAATCCGGGTTGCAGCGGTAGCTAGCAACCTAGTAATAAACGATCACGTCCAATGTTAAGAAATATAAAACCCATAGCTCCTAAAAAAGGGGTTAGATCAAAACAAAAGTACGCCTTTTCCTTGGCTTGAACAGCAAGGAAAATATATTGGCTTGAAAATCAAGAAAAGTGGCAGCTACTACAACATTCTGCCTAAACGGCATATTTTTTTCTTTCTTTTTTCTTTTCCACAGATAGCTTGGCACTGGAACATCGTAGAGAGTTGTTCAATTGCTCATTTTAAAGGAAATTAATTGGGTTAAAAATGTTTTGTAACTAGAACATATTATTTCTAAAAGAGAATAAATTTTAAAACTAAAAACTGCATTTTTTATGTCTTTTCATACTGCAGTCTTTTCAAAGATATTTCATTACTGTACATAAATCATAATCGTATACCAGCGGTAAGATTTGAACCAACGCCTCCGAACAGACTGGTAGCTAACACCAGAGCTCATTTTAAAGAAAATTAATTGGGTTTTACAATAAGGTACAATAAAGAATTATAATAAAGAACGACTTCTTCCCTATGCTAAATTTTATACGCCACTTATCCGGGTTGCAGCGGTAGCTAGCAACCTAGTAAGAGACGATCACGTCCAATGTGAATAAATCGAAAAACCTATAACTCCTAAAAAAGGAATAAGATCAAAACAAAAGTGCACCATTAAAACCGCCTTGTCCAAAAACTCGATATAGTAAACTTTCTGTTCCTTAGGAAGGGAAATATATTGGCTTGAAAATCAAGAAAATTGACTTTAACCACGTTATTCTCCCTAAACGGGATATTTTTTTCTTTTTTTTTCTTTTTTTTTTCTTTTGTATCCAGAGATAGCTTGGAACTGGAACATCGTAGAGGGTTGTTCAATAGCTCATTTTAAAGGAAATTAATTGGGTTAAAAATCTAAAGTAACTAAAATAAATTATTTCTAAAAGAGAATAAATTTTTCCAATAAAAACTGTATTTTTGATGCAGTGACGTCATAATTACTATATAAGAAACGTCAAAACTGTAAATGGTCTCATTCATGAATACATAATTATAATAAAGATCGAACTCTTCCCTATACTAACTTGCATACGCAACTTCACTATAGTTAATATAGTTAAGATTACAGTATTTATATTATACATCATTATAAATTATAAAAGGTTCAAATATTCGAAGATTATAGAGTTAAAAATTTTCCCACACCGGGAATCGAACCCGAGCCTGTTTTATAGTAAAGAACGAACTCTTGCCCTTAGTTACCTATGTCTTGTCAAATTAGCTAATTAATTTCACCTGATTTTGTTTTAAAAATAATTCCCACACCGGGATTCGAACCCAAGCCAATTGGTTGAAAGCCAACTATCCTAAACCACTAGACCATATGAGATATGTGTAAAAAGCTAATTAATTGTTTTATGATATCCGGGTTGCAGCGGTAGCTGTAAAAAGCTAATTAATTGTTTTATGATATCCGGGTTGCAGCGGTTTAAAGGAAATTAATTGGGTTAAAAATCTATAGAAACTAAAATAAATTATTTCTAAAAGAGAATAAATTTTTCCACCAAAAACTGCATTTTGATGTCTTTTCACACTGCAGTCTTTCAAACATAATCGTATACCAGCGGTAAGAATTGAACCCACGCCTCTGAAGAGACTGGTGGCTAACACCAGTGCCTTGGACCACTCGGCCAGGCTGCCTCTCATAAATAAATATATATGTGAATTTGGGTTGCAGCAGTAGCTAGCAACCTAGTAATAGACGATCAGTCCAATGCTAAGAAATATAAAAACCCAAAACTCCAAAAAATAGAGTCAGATCAAAACAAAAGTACATCATTAGAAATACCTTGTCTGAAACCCTACTAGATAAATAATGAACGTCATCATAGTTTTATATTAGAGCTATGACGTGAATAGAGTGATACATTAAAAGACGATTATTGGAATAACGAACAATTGTATACATTGGAATTAGTTAGCTGCCTGATTCTTTGAGGTTTTATAATAAAGAACGACCTCTTACCTATACTAACTTGCATAGGCAACTTCATTATTATAGTTTAAGATTACAGTATTTATATTATGACAATGCAAAAGGTATGAGAAAAAAGTGCAAAACTCTGTAAACTGCAAAAATATTTAGAATGTTTGAGTAATTACATAAAGGATCGACGTGGTTTTATAATAAAGAACGAACTCTTGTTACAGTAAAGAACGATCTCTTGCCAATAGTAACTGATATACGATAGCTCCAGGGGTATCCTGTTATCCGGGTTGCAGCGGTAGCTAGCAACCTAGTAAGAGACGATCACGTCCAATGTTAAGAAATATAAAAACCCATAGTTCCTAAAAAAGGAGTCAGATCAAATTCAAAAGTACACCATTAGAACTGCCTTGTCCGAAACCCCTGTATAGGAAACTTTCAGTCCCTTGGCTTGAACAGCAAGGGAAATATATTGGCTTGAAAATCAAGAAAAGTGGCAGCTACTAAAACATTCTGCCTAAACGGGATATTTTTTTTCTTTTTTTTTTTTTTCTTTCTTTTCCACAGATAGCTTGGCACTGGAACATCGTAGAGAGTTGTTCAATGGCTCATTTTAAAGGAAATTAATTGGGTTAAAAATCTATAGTAACTAAAATAAATTATTTCTAAAAGAGAACAAATTTTCCCACCAAAAACTGCACTTTGATGTCTTTTCACACTGCAGTCTTTCAAACATATATACAGTAAAGAACGACAGTATTAACTGACATAATCTATTGACAAGATGACCTGAAGCAAATGCCTTTTGAAAGTAATAATAAAGAACGACCTCTTGCCTATACTAAATTTTATACGCCACTTAATTATAGTATAGGTTAGTGATTTTATTATTTTATAATAAAGAACGACATCTAGCCCATGTTAACTGAAATACAAATAGGAATTATGTAATTTTCATAGGTATCATGGCTGTAGAGATAGCTGAAACCTAATAAAGAACGAACCATATTAGACTAAGTTAGCTGTCTGACCCTCTAGATTTTGTCTCTTACTATTCCAAATAAGAAAAAGCCATAAGATTTTTCCTGTTTGTTATCTGGGTTGCGGTGGTATTATAATAAAGAACGACCTCTTGCCAATATCCGGGTTGCAGCGGTAGCTAGCAACCTAGTAAGAGACGATCACGTCCAATGTTAAGAAATATGAAAACCCATAGTTCCTAAAAAGGAGTCAGATCAAATTCAAAAGTACACCATTAGAACCGCCTTGTCCAAAATCCCTGCATAGGAAACTTTCAGTTCCTTGGCTTGAACAGCAAGGGAAATATATTGGCTTGAAAATCAAGAAAAGTGGCAGCTACTACAACATTCTGCCTAAACGGGATATTTTTTTTCTCTTTTCTTTCTTTTCCACAGATAGCTTGGCACTGGAACATCGTAGAGAGTTGTTCAATGGCTCATTTTAAAGGAAATTAATTGGGTTAAAAATCTATAGTAACTAAAATAAATTATTTCTAAAAGAGAATAAATTTTTCCGCCAAAAACAGCATTTTCGATGTCTTTTCACACTGCAGTCCTTCAAAGATATTTGATTTTTGTACATAAACCATAATCGTATTCCTGCGGTAAGATTTTAACCCACGCCTCCGAAGAGACTGATGGCTAACACCAGCGCCTTGGACCACTCGGCCAATCTGCCTCTCATAACTATATATGTGTGAATTTGGGTTGCAGCATTAGCTAGCAACCTAGTAAGAGACGGTCAGTCCAATGCTAAGAAATATAAAAACCCAAAACTCCTAAAAATAGTTTTACATTAAAAGACGATCACTGAAATAACAAACCATTCCATACATTGGACTTAGTTAGCTACTTGATTGTTTGAGTTTCGTCTCTTACTATTTAAAAGAAGAAAAAGCCGTAGGCTTTTTCCTGTTTGTATTTATAGTTAAAAAACGAACTCAAGTCCAAAGAAACTGAACACTGTGGTTCATTCATATTATCTTCATTATTTTAGCTAGAATGTAAATAAACAAGTTTCTTTTTTAAATTTTAAATTGAAAAGATAGTGCTTTTAATTCATCATATTAAAAGTTCTCACCGACAGGGAATCGAACCCCCTTCTCCCAGGTAACAAGTGGGCATACTTACCACTAGACTATCGAAGACTTATAAAATAAAAGTTACATATAAGATATGATAATAATCTTTTAATCCGGGTTACATAAAGGCTCGATCATCGAATTTTTCCGGGTTGCAGCGGTAGCTAGCATCCGCGTTGCAGCGGTAGCTAGCAACCTAGTAAGAGACGATCACGTCCAATGTTAAGAAATATAAAAACCCATAGTTCCTAAAAAAGGAGTTATAATAAAGAACGACTTCTTGCCTATAGTAAATTTTATACGCCACTTAATTATAGTATAGGTTAGTAATTCAACAGATAGGTTGGCACTGGAACATCGTAGAGAGTTGTTCAATGGCTAATTTTAAAAGAAATTAATGGGGTTAAAAACCTTTTGTAATTAAAACAAATTATTTTTATTACATTAAGAAATTTTAATTATACTCCTTGAGAAATCATCATCCGGGTTGCAGCGGTAGCTAGCAACCTAGTAAGAGACGATCACGTCCAATGTTAAGAAATATAAAAACCCATAGCTCCTAAAAAAGGAGTCAGATCAAAACACAAAGTACACCATTAGAACCGCCTTGTCCGAAAACCCTGTATAGGAAACTTTCTGTCCATTGGCTTGAACAGCAAGGGAAATATATTGGCTTGAAAATCAAGAAAAGTGGCAGCTATTACAACATTCTGCCTAAACTGGATATTTTTTTTTTCTTTTTTTTCTTTTTTCTTTTGTATCCAGAGATAGCTTGGCACTGGAACATCGTAGAGAGTTGTTCAATGGCTCATTTTAAAGGAAATTAATTGGGTTAAAAATCTATAGTAACTAAAATAAATTATTTCTAAAAGAGAATAAATTTTTAAACCAAAAACTGCAATTTTGATGTCTTTTCACACTGCAGTCTTTCAAACATAATCGTATACCAGCGGTAAAATTTGAACCAACGCCTCCGAAGAGACTGGTTGCTAACACCAGTGCCTTGGACCACTCGGCCAGACTGCCTCTCATAAATAATATATATGTGAATCTTGGTTGCAGCAGTAGCTATCAACCTACCAAGAGACAATCAGTCAAATGCTAAGAAATATAAAAACCAAAAACTCCTAAAAATACAGTCAGATCAAAACAAAAGTACATCATTAGAACTACCTTGTCTGAAACCCTACTAGATAAATTAGAGCTATGACGTGAATAGAAATACACGAAATTATATTGTTGTTTCTGAAGACGTCATGAAATAATACCATTCCGCAATGACGTCATGAAATAAAATCATTACGCCGTGACGTCATAATTACTATATAAGAAGCGTCAGAACTGTAAATGTTCTCATTCATAATTAGATAATGGTTAGATCAAAGCAAGCTATACGCAAGTAAAAAAAAACAGTACTACACAAACAACAGAGATAGTATCTTGAAAAGAAAAAAGCAAAGGTATTCAACCGACCAGGCGTATCGAGAAGTAATAATTGAGAGAGCAAAAAAAAAACAGCAAGATGTGTTATCACAATGATGAAGATTATAGACATGTAAAAATTGAGACAGCCAAACAAAAGATCAAGGAACGGTATGATAATGATGAAGATTACCAAATCGAATATAAGAAAAAAGAAAAGCAAAGGTATTCAACCGTCCAGGTGTATCGAGAAGTAAAAATTGAGACAGCCAAACAAAAGATCAAGGAGTGTTATCAAAATGATAAACTTTATAGAGAAGCAACAATTGAGCAGGCTAGACAAAAGAGCAAGGAACGGTATGATAATGATAAAGATTACAGAGAAGCAAGAATTGAGCAGGCTAGACAAAAGATCAAGGAGCGTTATCACAATGATGAAGATTACCGAAAAATATATAAGAAAAAAGTTGCTACCAGAATAATGGGTAGATACTGGCGTGACAAAAGCTATAATGAAAAAATTAAATTCTCTGCGAGGTTGTACCGAAGAACGCATAAGGACAAAGGGAAAAATTACATTCAGAAATACAAGAAGATGGCAAAAATGCAGGCTGATCTTCGTAAATTGAGAAACATTTTACGCATGTTTTACCAGGATCACGAAAAGTATTCAAAATTACAGATTAAAATTCTCTTTGAAAGAGCGGATGCTGTTGAAAAGTCGGCTAGAAATGCTTTGGCAAAGCTTCATAGTAATAACCAACAGAAACGTTGTCAGTTTAACGAAAAGCTTCCAAGGTATGGATTGGCAACTGCGGAACAGTTTATAGATGCAATGGAAAATGTTCGACAACACAGTGAATATACGGAGGCGTACTTCTTAGAAAATTCGTATATTAATTTTGGAAGGAGCCATTGCAGTTTATATAGCAGCAATAAAAATATATATACAAGCATACCTATCAACAGCGAAGGAAAAGCAATGTTTTTCAATTATGGCGAAAACGAGCCTGTTAGGGTTATTAGTAAATGTGTTTGTAAGACTAATGATTTAGAACAAATTCCTGGAACACCGACTCAAGAAAAAAGCATTTCTAACTGTGTTTTAAACAGTTCTTTTAGTTCTACTGAATATTTGGCAAAAAATTCTCTGTGTAGTAGAACAAACTGTCCTGAAAAGTACGAGACAACTATTGAAAAATGCTCTAAAACTAGATATGACAAGGAAATTATGATGGCTGAAGTCACCTATAACAATCTGAATAAACATTCAAAACCAAAAATTGGGCAGCAGGTTACTTGGCAATGTCACCCTGATATCTGCAAGCTCTATCTAACGGATATTGAATTATGTCAAATTCTTTTTGATATCCTTGAAAATAATATAGCATTAAAATTTTCAACTGACAGAGTGGTTAATTTCTACCTTGGCGGCTTGGATTATTGTGAAATCAATTACAGGGACACAAGAAAGCATGGGCATTCGTTATACTGTAGCCCAAATGAGGGATGTCAGAGCTATTTGCGTTCTCTAAGGGCACTAGCTCCACATTTTCCTGTCTTGAACTGTTTCATTAATAGCGTATATAAGGCAGTATCAAAATGTAAGATTATACAACATATTAATCTACTAAAAGTCGAGGGCTCGTACAAGGAACTAAGTCATTATATAAAAGAAGTGTCAAGTAGACTCTGTCGTAATAATAGTCAAGACTTCATTTACGGTGATAGTAATATTAGAGTTTCTTTGGATGAAAATACAATAATAAAATTATTTGGTGAGAGCCTTGATATGGTAGCTAACATCAGGGATGTATACCCCACAATGCATTGTGACAGTTGTGAGCAGATAAAGACAAAATACCAATTGAAGAGTCTAAGATCCCTTTCAAATAAGAAAGGTTTTGATGTAATGATGGCCACGATTTTAGAACACCTTTACATTAAAAGACGATCATTGGAATAACATACCACTGTATACATTGGACTTACTTACTCTTCTTTTCGACTTAGTACGTCTCTTACTATTTCAAAGAAGAAAAAGCCGTAGGCTTTTTCCTGTTTGTAATGATATAGCATAAAACGAAATCCGGGTTGCAGCGGTAGCTAGCAACCTAGTAAGAGACGATCACGTCCAATGTTAAGAAATATAAAAACCCATAGTTCCTAACAGAGGAGTCAGATCAAAACAAAAAGTACACCATTAGAACCGCCTTGTGCCAAACCCCGGTATAGGAAACTTTCTATCCCTTGGCTTGAACAGCAAGGGAAATATAATGGCTTGAAAATCAAGAAAAGTGGTAGCTACTACAACATTCTGCCTAAACGAGATATTTTTTTCTTTTTTTCTTTTTTTCTTTTCCACAGATAGCTTGGCACTGGAACATCGTAGAGAGTTGCTCAATAGCTCATTTTAAAGGAAATTAATTGGGTTAAAAATCTATAGTAACTAAAACAAATTATTTCTAAAAGAGAATAAATTTTTCGACCAAAAACTGCATTTTTGATGTCTTTTCACACTGCAGTCTTTCAAACATAATCGTATACCAGCGGTAAGATTTGAACCCACGCCTCCGAAGAGACTGGTGGCTAACACCATTGCCTTGGACCACTCGGCCAGGCTGCCTCTCAAAAATATTATATATGTGAATCTGGGTTGCAGCACTAGCTAGCAGCCTAGTAAGAGACGATCAGTCCAATGCTAAGAAATATAAAAACCCAAAACTCCTAAAAACAGAGTCAGATCAAAACAAAAGTACATCATTAGAACTACCTTGTCTGAAACCCTACTAGATAAATAATGAATGTCGTCATAGTTTTATATTAGAGATATGAGGTGAATAGAAAAACACGACATTATAATGTGGTTTCTGAAGACGTCATGAAATAATACCATTGCACCATGACGTCATGAAATAAAATCATTACGTCGTGATCCGGGTTGCAGCGGTAGCTAGCAATCCGGGTTGCAGCGGTAGCTAGCAACCTATTAAGATCACGTCCAATGTTAAGAAATATAAAAACCCATAGTTCCTAACAGAGGAGTCAGATCAAAACAAAAGTACACCATTAGAACCACCTTGTCCGAAACCCCTGTATAGGAAACTTTCTGTCCCTTGGCTTGAACAGCAAGGGAAATATATTGGCTTAAAAATCAAGAAAAGTGGCAGCTACTACAACATTCTGCCTAAACGAGATATTTTTTTCTTTTTTTCTTTTTTTTTTCTCAGATAGCTTGGTTACATAAAGAATCGATATAATAACTGAATCTAGGCTTTACATAAAGGATCGACGTGGTTCATTATAAATTATATCCGGGTTGCAGCGGTAGCTAGCAAACTAGTAAGAGACGATCACGTCCAATGTTAAGAAATATAAAAACCCACAGCTCCAAAAAAGGAGTCAGATCAAAACAACAAGTACACCATTAGAACCTTCTTGTCCGATACCCCTGTATAGGCAACTTTCTGTCATTTGGCTTGAACAGCAAGGGAAATATATTGGCTTGAAAATCAAGAAAATTGACTTTAACCACGTTATTCTCCACAAACGGTATATTTTTTTCTTTCTCTTTTTTTCTTGTTTTCCAGAGATAGCTTGGCACTGGAACATCTTAGAAAGTTGTTCAATAGCTCATTTAAAAGAAATTAATTGGTTTACAAATCTATAGTAACTAAAATAAATTATTTCTAAGAGAGAATAAAGTTTTCCATCAAAAACTGCATTTTTGATGTCTTTTGATACTGCAGTCTTTCAAACATAATCGTATACCAGCGGTAAGATTTGATTAATGTTTAAGATTGATTAATGATGTCATAATCATAGGTTGTAGCCAAGTCATCCCTTCCTATTCAAATTAGGAAAAATCCATAAGCTCTTTCCTGTTTGTACTACAGTAAGGATTTTGTATATTAAATTATAATAAAGAAAGAACTTTAGCCTATACTAACTGAAATGTTTATGATATAATAAAGAACGACCTCTTACCTATACTAAATTTTAGACGCCACTTAATTATAGTATAGGTTAGTAATTCCACAGATAGCTTGGCACTGGAACATCGTAGAGAGTTGTTTAATGGCTCATTTTAAAGCAAATTAATGGGGTTAAAAACTTTTTTTACATTAAAAGACGATCATTGGAACAAAAAATTATTGCATACATTGGACTTAGTTAGATATAAAATTCCACAGATAGCTTGGCACTGGAACATCGTAGAGAGTTGTTCAATGGCTCATTTTAAAGGAAATTAATGGGTTAAAAATATTATATTAAAAGACGATCATTAGAAGAACAAACCATTGCATACATTGGAATTAGTTAGCTCCCTTATTCTTTGAGAGTCGTCTCTTACTACTCCAAAGAAGAAAAAGCCGTAGGCTTTTTCCTGTTTGTAATCAGGGTTTACATAATCTGGGTTGTCAATCCGGGTTGCATTATCCGGTTTGCAGCGGTAGCTAGCAAAATAGTAAGAGACGATCACGTCCAATGTTAAAAAATATAAAACCCCCCAACTCCTAAAACAAGAGTCAGATCAAAACAAAAAGTACACCATTAGAACCGCCTTATCCGAATCCTCTATAAAGGAAACTTACCGCCCTTTGGCTTGAATAACAAAGAAAATATATTGGCTTGAAAATCAAGAAAATTTACTTTTACAACGTTATTCTCCACAAACGGGATATTTTTTTCTTTCCGCTTGATTTTTCTCCTCAGCTAGCTGGGCACTGGAAAATCATAGAGAACTGTATAATAGCTTATTTTAAAGGAAATTGCTACATCTAGTGCCTTTTGTAATTAAAAATAAAATACTTTTTTAAGAAGAATCAATTTTGTCAAAAAAATTTCATTTTTGATGTATTTTCATACTGCAGTCTTTTCAAAGATATTTGAATTTTGAAGCAATCAAACAGTTCATGGTAATAAACTCTATAGTAATAATAGCTACTTGTCTCAATAGTAACCGAAACTCCTGGAACCAAAATTTTCTTTTTTGGCTTAATCGCTAAAATTTTACAGTAAAGAATTTATAATAAAAAATGACCTCTTGCCTATACTAAATTTTATGTGCCACTTAATCCGGGTTGCAGCGGTAGCTAGCAACATAGTAAGGGACGATCACGTCCAATGTTAAGAAATATAAAAACCCATAGTTCCTAACAAAGGAGTCAGATCAAAAAAAAAGTACACCATTAGAACAGCCTTGTCCGAAACCCCTGTGTAGTAAACTTTCTGTCCCTTGGCTTGAACAGCAAGGGAAATATATTGGCTTGAAAATCAAGAAAAGTGGCAGCTACTATGACTAACTAGACTGATCATTTGTATAACATACCGTAGACAAGCAACTCTCAAAAGACATTTGCTTCAAGTCATCTTGTCAATAGATTATGTCAGTGAATTTTGTCGTTCTTTACTATAAACTACATTTTATCTTCTTGACTGGCATCGATCTTTTATGTACTACCGCTGCAACCTGGGTGCAAAGCTATCTGTGGAAAAGAAAGAAAAAAAAGATGGTGTTTCGGCCGAATGCTGTAGTAGCTGCATCTTTACTATACTATAATGCCTTATGTATGATATCCTAATGATCGTCTTTTAATTTCATCTTTAATGTAACCATATTATTGTCTTATAATTGCAATTATTTTAGTTTTCAGTCCAGAATTGCTAAACTTATTATGTAAACTGCAAAAATATTTATGGTGTCTAACC
The DNA here is from genome assembly GCF_049724085.1 of Artemia sp. Qi Xiang Cuo. NCBI lineage: Eukaryota > Metazoa > Arthropoda > Branchiopoda > Anostraca > Artemiidae > Artemia > Artemia sp. Qi Xiang Cuo. The sequence continues at coordinate 30,569,503 of NC_142801.1, read as the reverse complement.
AATAATACTAATTGTGTAATTTAAACAAGATAAATACCTGAAAATTTAAAAATTAGTTTTTTTTTATGCAAGGGTTTAGATACTCGACACGGGGTATTGTGTTCTTAATAATTTTAAACCTTGAAAAAATATTGTCTCGCTTGAAAGGAAAAAAAGAAAGAATAACCAAAAAAAATATCAAAATAGAGCAATCCAAATTTCTACTAAAAAAAAACTTTACTACACAAAAAATAAAGCTAACATCCTGAAATATAAGAAAAGTTTATTTAAAAGAGATAAAAATGCCACCGAACGCAATAAAGCTCGAGAACGCGTAAGGATTGCTACTAAGATGTCTTGTGATCCAGGGTTCAGTTCGTTCCTTATTGTAAACAAATCCAGGTCGAAGAAAAGAGGAAAAAGCCTACGGCGTTTTCTTCTTTGAAATAGTAAGAGACTAGCCTCAAACAATCAAGTAGCTAACTAAATCAAATGTATGTATTGGGTTTTTATTCCAATGACCGTCTTTTAGTGGAAAATTTTAATATATTGACCTTAAATATAATAACTGTACTAGCCTATACTATAGTTAAGAGGCCTATAAAATTAAGTATAGGAAAGAGGTCGTTCTTTATTATAATGGAAATTATTGTTCAGACACCGTAAATATTTTTGCACTTTGCAGCTAAATAAAATTATATTTTTTTAAATTTTCAGGAATTATTCTAGTTTCAGTTGACAAATAAGATTTTTTTCTTCAAGGAATCGAGCAGCTAACTAAGTTTAATATATACAATGGTATTTTCTTCGAATGATCTCTTTTGATTAGGTTCCTAGCTACCGCTGCAAACCGGAACTATTAAAAAATATTCTATCTTTAATTACAGAAGGAACTAGATGTAGCAAGTTTTACTATTGAGACGAGTCGCTCTTACTATACAACATATAGTTCGTTATCACGAACTGTTTGCTTTGATGTATCTATTGGTACCAAAATTTCGTTCTTTAGAGTTTTGGTTACTATTGAGACAATCAAAATTTTGTTCTTTAGAGTGTCGGTTACTATTGAATAACGTGGTTAAAGTCAATTTTCTTGATTTCAAAGCAAACAGTTCGTGATAACGAACTATATCTTGTATAGTAAGAGCGACTCGTCTCAATAGTAAAACTTGCTACATCTAGTTCCTTCTGTAGAAGAAAAGAGGAAAAAGCCTACGGCTTTTTCTTCTTTGAAATAGTAAGAGACTAGCCTCAAACAATCAAGTAGCTAACTAAATCAAATGTATGTATTGGGTTTTTATTCCAATGACCCTCTTTTAGTGGAAAATTTTAATGTATTGACCTTAAATATAATAACTTTACTAGCCTATACTATAGTTAAGAGGCCTATAAAATTCAGTATAGGAAAGAGGTCGTTCTTTATTATAATTCTCGATACGCCTGGTCGGTTGAATACCTTTGCTTTTCTCTTTTCAAGATACTATCTCTGTTGTCTGTGTAGTACTGTTTTTTTAACTTGCGTGCAGCTTGCTTTGATCTAACCATTATGTAATTCACGAATGAGACCATTTTCATCTTTGTAGTTCTTAAGTAGTAATTATGACGTCACGGCGTAATTATTTTATTTCATGATGGCGTCATGGCGCAATGATATTATTTCCTGACGTCTTCAGAAACCACAATATAATTTCGTGTTTTTCTATTCACGTCATAGCTCTAATATAAAGCTATGACGACATTCATTATTTATCTAGTAGGGTTTCAGACAAGGTATTTCTAATGATGTACTTTTGTTTTGATCTGACTCTATTTTTAGGAGTTTTGGGTTTTTATATTTCTTAGCATGGGACTGATCGTCTCTTACTAGGTTGCTAGCTACTGCTGCAACCCAAATTATAAGACGAAGCCTGGCCGATTGGTTTAAGACACTGGTGTTAGCCACCAGTCTCTTCGGAGACGTTGGCTCAAATCTTACCGCTGGTATACGATTATGTTTGAAAGACTGCAGTATGAAAGACATCAAAAATGCAGTTTCTGGTGGAAAAATTTATTTTCTTTTAGAAATAATTTATTTTAGTTACTATAGATTTTTAACCCAATAAATTTCCTTTAAAGTGAGCTATTGAACAACCCTCTACGATGTTCCAGTGCCAAGATATCTGTGGAAAAGAAAGAAAAGAGAAAAAAAAGAAAAAAATATCCCGTTTAGGCAGAATGTTGTAATAGCTTCCACTTTTCTTGATTTTCAAGCCAATATATTTCCCTTGCTGTTCGAACCAAGGGACAGAAAGTTTTCTATACAGAGGTTTCGGACAAGGCGGTTCTAATGGTGTACTTTTTGTTTTGATCTGACTCCTCTGTTAGGAACTATGGGTTTTTATATTTCTTAACATTGGACGTTATCGTCTCTTACTAGGTTGCTAGCTACCGCTGCAACCCGGATGCAACCCAGATTATAATAAAACTTTACTAACCTATACGATAATTGAGTGGCTTATAAAATTTAGTATAGGCAAGAGGTCGTTCTTTATTATACATATTGAAATTGCCATTTATACTGCTTTCCAAAGTTTTCGTCGACGCACCAAAAAGAGGTGTGGTGTCCATTATTTTACAAAGTGAGAAATGGAAAAAGAAATTTCTTCCGCTAATTTCAGTACCGGGCATAACTCATTTCTTTAGACTCGGGAGGCATTTGTGTTGGCTAAATAGCGTGGAGCACTGAATTTTTTTTTTTTTTTTTTTTTGCAAACATTAAATTGAATAATACACTTTGCTAAAGGCCCAGTCACAATAAGATTGTGCAAATACTTGGATTTATCGAGCACTAATTTGAGCCAATCAGAAATTGCCGTAGAAATTTTCTATCAGTCAGAAGATTCTATTTAAAATTTGGTTTGATCAAATTGGCTCTAGCTAAGTCGTGGTATTAACGAAATCTCGTTGTGAATGGGACTTTAGTCTAATAAAAAAAAACTTGTAGCTTGCTTAAAAAATAGGAGATGCATGTCATTTCATTGCATAGCTAAAACATGTTAGTGTGTGCTCTGTCCTTTTTTAATTGCTTAATTGTGCTGGAAGGCAAATGAGATGCACATCAATTATTGATCCTAACTTAAGCGACGGCAAGTTTGATATTAAGAAACAAGGAAAAACAATTTTAAAAGATGATAAACTTTTTAACAAACGAATATTTGAGATTTAGAATATGTTGGACCAGGGATTGCTATATTCTCTTTTTTGTTTCTTTTTTTTAAAGTTCTACATTCTCGCTACATTCTGTGATAAATCAAATATTTAAAGGGTTATGAAAAAAATTTATTCCGAAGTTCATCACTGGTCTGATGGATAATAAAAATTTATTATGAAGATGTTGTTGCTAAGAAGATTTCAGACAAAAAATTCTTACGTTTTATTTTTTTAGCGACCATGCTCTTATATAACCGATAGAGCATTTCATTTAGTTCTTTCTTTCCTTTTTATTTCCTTCTATTTTTTCTTATTGCTGTTTTTTCCTTTTCTGGGTTTTTTGTTCGTTTTTATGGTTTTCACTTTCAATTTCTTGTAGCATAAAATCTTGTATTCTTAATTTTTATAAACCTTTTTTTCATAATTTGTATTCATAGTTCCGTGTTTATTTAAAGTATTTTAAGGCCTTTAAAATTTGCTTTGTGCTGTTTTTTGCGTTTTCATTCTGTTTTTCGAAACTAATACTGTTTTAAGTAAAGATATATGCAGCTTGTTTTCCAGTGGCCTTAAAATCTTAAAAAGCCAAGCTCCCTTTCATGAGTCGAATTGAATTCCTTAGGCTAGTCATTTTGATTTTGTATTCAATCATTTATTCATTATTTGTTAAATTATTATACTCATTTTTTGTGACAATAAATTATTATATATTTTTTTCACCTTTATAACTTTCTGGTCTCACCTCCCTCCCTTAGCTTTTATCTCAGTTTAATTTTAGGGTCTATTATATTGGCATTTCATGTTGCTTCTTATATCAGAATTTTTTTTTTTTACTTGTTTAAAGAAACTAGTTGAAAAAATCAAATGAAATTCTGTTAAAAATTGAAACACTTGTGTCAGTATTTGATTAAAATTTAATGTGATGTAATTTACTTGGATTAAATTGAAATGCTTTTATTTGCTTTATCAGATACTTTTTTTTAGAGCTATCTGTTGATCTGTGCAGCAAAAATAATTGTTATTTTTAAAAATAGTATTAAACGGAATGTATATGGATATATCATTATGGACTTATATCATCTTATTACAAAATCTTGTTGTTTACCGTTTTCCTCCTTACTTTTTGCCATTTTTGTTAGAATTAATGCCATAAATAAGCTTCATTGCTATCAACATTTTCTAAAATAATACTAATTCATGTTACTTATTTAGAGTGGCATTAATGCCTTAAATGGCCAAAAAGGAATAAAACCAGAATTACAGAGTCCTGTAACACCGCAACAACCGAATCCGACGCTGAATTCTCTATTGGCAGGTAAGATATATCGATTTTATTATTTTTTTTATATAAATGCCCCGCCCCCACCTCCTAAGAGGTTTTCCCTTCCCAAAAGTATTTGGGTTTAACTTGTTCCGACGATTAAACCAACTTAATTAAACTAATGTAATTCCTTTTCAATTTCCTTGTAAGTACTGTGTATTTATATCAAAGTCAATATCCTCGTTGTATTTAAATGTTTGTTTGGTTAGATACTTACCCAGTTAAAACAAATGCCCCTAAAGAAAGAACTCCATCTTTGATCTTTTTTGAGTTTTTTTTTCACGAATGAGGCTCTGAGCTGAAATGATTCTTAGAAGTAAATGAATGGATAATCCAACCAATATTAAATTTAGCAAAATTGAAAAATAAAGTCCTTTTTTAATCTGCACTGGTACTGATACTTGCCCTGGTATTTTACAACTTTTATTGGTATGTAAAAAGACACAAAAGTTTTGTAGAAGGTTATTATTTTAAAATGAACGATTCAACAATTTAAAGCCAATTACTGCTTAGGAATTGAGTAATTAGAATATTAGATATTTCTATTAGTGGCTCTAAAGTCAAATACCCAATAATTTTGTAAAAAGAGCTGCGCGCAAAAATATTTATGCTTCCCAAAAAATGCAGTCGGCTAGAAATGCTTTGGCAAAGCTTCATGGCAATATCCAAAAGAAATGTTGTCAGTTTAACGAAAAGCTTCCAAGGTATGGATTGGCAACTGCGGAACAGTTTATAGATGCAATGGAAAATGTTCGACAACACAGTGAATATACGGAGGCGTACTTCTTAGAAAATTTTATAATAAAGAACGACCTCTTACCTATACTAAATTTTATACGCAACTTAACTATAGTATAGGTTAGTAATTCAACAGATAGCATGGCACTGCAACATTGTAGAGAGTTGTTCAAAGGCTCATTTTGAAGGAAATTAATGGGGTTAAAAACCTTTTGTAATTAAAACATGGAAGTTACAGTAAAGAACGATCTCTCGCCAATAGTAACTGATATTATAGTAAAGAACGGACTCTTGCCCTTAGTTACCTATGTCTTGTCAAATTAGCTAATTAATTTCACCTGATTTTCTTTTAAAAATAATTCCCACACCAGGATTCAAACCCAAGCTAATTGGTTGAAAGCCAACTATCCTAAACCACTAGACCATATGAGATATGTGTAATAAGCTAATTAATTGTTTTATGATATCTTATATCATAAATTTCATCGGATATAGCTGAATTACATTAAAAGACGATCGTAAAATTTTTCTCAATTTACAAAGATCAGCCTGCATTGTTGCCATCTTTTTGGACTTCTGAATATAATTACATTAAAAGACGATCATTGTAATATTACAGTAAAGAACAAACTTCCAACCCATAGTAACTAAAAAAAGATATAATAAAGAACGACCTCTTGCCTATACTAAATTGTTAGGCCACTTAACTATAGTATAGGTTAGTAAAGTTTACATAGAGGACCGATTTAGTTCATCATAAAAGGTGTTTGTCAATACGGTTTCATTTTAGGTAATTATCTATTATCATGTAAAATGCAGTAATGTTTGAGGGTTTTAACAAAAATTTATTTGTTAACTGAAACTAGAATAATTCCTGAAAATTTAGTAAGAGACGATCACGTCCAATGTTAAGAAATATAAAACCCATAGCTCCTAAAAAAGGAGTCAGCTCAAAACAATAAGTACACCATTAGAACTGCCTTGTCCGAAACCCCTGTATAGGAAGCTTTATGTCAATTGGCTTGAACAGCAAGGGAAATATATTGGCTTGAAAATCAAGAAAATTGACTTTAACCACGTTATTCTCCACAAACGGAATATTTTTTTTTTTTTTTCTTTTCCACAGATAGCTTGGCACTGAAACATCGTTGAGAGTTGTTCAATGGCTCATTTTAAAGAAAATTAATTGAGTTAAAAATCTTTTGTAACTAAAATACATTATTTCTAAGAGAGCATAAATTTTTCCACTAAAAACTGCATTTTTATGAATCCTTTTTTAGGAGCTCCGGGTTTTTTAGGAGTCTTTTATTATCCGGGATGCAGCAGTAGCTATCAACCTAGTAAGAGACGATCACGTCCAATGTTAAGAAATATAAAAACCCATAACTCTTAAAAAAAATTCAGATCAAAACAAAAAGTACACCTTGAAATAGTAAGAGACGAACGTCAAACGATCAAGTAGCTAACTAAGTCCAATGTATGCAATAAGTTTTTATTCCAATGATAGTCTTTTAATGTAATTTTATATTTCTTAACATTGGATGTGATCGTCTCTTACTAGGTTGCTAGCTACCGCTGCAACCCGGATTTCAGCTATATCCGATGAGACTTACATATTCCCATTTATACTGAACTGTATTGGTCCTTTATGTATTTAATGTAATAACCAATGATCGTCCTTTATTGTAAATCTTAATGTAATAAAAATAATTTATTTTAATTACAAGAAGTTTTTAACCCCATTAATTTTGCTTTAAAATAAGCCATTGAACAACTCTCTACAATGTCCCGGTGCCAAACTATCTGTTGAATTACTAACCTATACTATATTTAAGTGGCGTATAAAATTTAGTATAGGCAAGAGGTCGTTCTTTATTATATTTTGAAGCCAATATATTTTCTTTGTTATTCAAGCCAAGGGACAGAAAGTTAACTATAGGGAAGTTTCAGACAAGGTGGTTCTAGTGTTGTAATTTTTATTTTGATCTGACTCTTTTCTTAGGAGTTAGGGGTTTTTATATTTCTTAACATTGGATGTGATCGTCTCTTACTAGGTTGCTAGCTACCGCTGCAACCCGGATTTGATCTAACCATTATGTAATTCACGAATGAGACCATTTACAGCTTTGTCGTTCTTAAGTAGTAATTATGACGTCACGGCGTAATGATTTTATTTCATCACGTCATGGCGCAATGATATTATTTCATGACGTCTTCAGAAACCACAACATAATATCGTGTGTTTTTCTGTTCACGTCATAGCTCTAATATAAAACTATGACGACATTCATTATTTATCTAGTAAGGTTTCAGACAAGACAAGGCGTGGGTTCAAATCTTACCGCTGGTATACGATTATGTTTGAAAGACTGCAGTGTGAAAAGACATCAAAAATGCAGTTTTTGGTGGAAACATTTATCCTGTTTTAAAATAATTTATTTTAGTTACTATAGATTTTTAACCCAATTAGTTTCCTTTAAAATGAGCTATTGAACAACCCTCTACGATGTTCCAGTGCCAAGCTATCTGTGAAAAAGAAGAAAAAAGAAAAAAAAATATCCCGTTTAGGCAGAATGTTGTAGTAGCTGCCACTTTTCTTGATTTTCAAGACAATATATTTCCATTGCTGTTCCAGCCAAGGGACTGAAAGTTTCCTATACAGGGGTTTAAGACAAGGCGGTTCTAATGGTGTACTTTTTGTTTTGATCTGACTCCTTTGTTAGGAACTATGGGTTTTTATATTTCTTAACATTGGACGTGATCGTCTCTTACTAGGTTGCTAGCTACAGCTGCAACCCGGATCCAAGTAATATTCAGTTATTATAGGTTTTAGTATTCGTTCTTTACTTTAATCTGCATCTGTACAAAGCATCTTCATAATGTCCTCATTAGTCAGAATATGCTGATTTACTTCTTTTTTCTCTTGGCCCTCAACGTTTTCCTCATTATTAGATTTGGATGAACTCTTACTGCCAGAATGAGAAATGGTGTCTTCTTTACTCTCATTTGAAGCCTCTTTTACTGGAATATTGTCGCCCCTTTACTGAAATCCTTACTGTATTACAAACAGGAAAAAGCTTATTGCTTTTTCTTAATTGGAATAGTAAGAGACGACCTGGCTAAAACCTACGATTATGACATCATTGATCAATCATTAACATGAAATTATAATCTTATTTTAGTTTCTATGGGTTGTAAGTTTGTTCTTTACTGTAAAACTATGGGTTTTTACATTTCTTAACATTGGACGTGATCGTCTCTTACTAGGTTGCTAGCTACCACTGCAACCCGGAAACTACGTAACTCATTTTAAAGGTAGAACTCTTTCTAATTGATTACAAACAGGAAAAAGCCTACGGCTTTTTCTTCTTTGAAATAGTAAGAGACTAGCCTCAAACAATCAAGTAGCTAACTAAATCAAATGTATGTATTGGGTTTTTATTCCAATGACCATCTTTTAGTGGAAAATTTTAATATATTGACCTTAAATATAATTCTTCTTTGAAATTGTAAGAGACGAACCACAAATAACTACCCCTGGAACCACCATATATCAGTTACTATGCATGAGAGATCGTTCTTTACTGTAATTGTTTTGATCTGACTGTATTTTTAGGAGTTTTGGGTTTTTATATTTCTTAGCATTGGACTGATCGTCTCTTGCTAGGTTGCTCGCTACTGCTGCAACCCAAATTATGGGAGGCAGCCTGGTCGAGTGGTCTAAGGCACTGGTGTTAGCCACCAGTCTCTTCGGAGGCGTGGGTTCAAATCTTACCGCTGGTATACGATTATGTTTGAAAGACTGCAGTGTGAAAAGACATCAAAAATGCAGTTTTTGGTGGAAAAATTTATTCTCTTTTAGAAATAATTTATTTTAGTTACTATAGATTTTTAACCCAATAAATTTCCTTTAAAATGAGCCATTGAACAACTATCTACGATGTTCCAGTGCCAAGCTATCTCTGGATACAAAAGAAAAAAAAAAGAAAAAAAAATATCCCGTTTACAGAATATTTTAGTAGCTGCCACTTTTCTTGATTTACAAGCCAATATATTCCCCTTGCCGTTCAAGCCAAGGGACAGAAAGTTTCTTATAAAGGGGTGTCAAACAAGGCGGTTCTAATGGTGTACTTTTTGTTTTGATCTGACTCTTTTGTTAGGAACTATGGGATTTTATATTTCTTAACATTGGACGTGATCGTCTCTTACTAGGTTGCTAGCTACCGCTGCAACCCGGATTTGATCTGAATCTTTTTTTAGGAGTTATGGGTTACTTTAGTTTTTACTATGGGACGTGATCGTCTGTTACTAGGTTTCTAGCTACCGCTGCAACCCGGATAATAAACTGATTACAAACAGGAAAAAGCCTAGGGCTTTTTCTTCTTTGAAAAATAGTAAGAGACGAACCTCAAACAATCAAGTAGCTAACTAATTCCAATGTATACAATTGTCGTCTTTTAATGTATTTTTATTGGAAAATTTTAATACATTGACCTTAAATGTAACTGTACTAGCCTATGCTACAGTTAAGTGGCCTATAAAATTTAGTATAGGCAAGAGGTCGTTCCTTATTAAAAGCTAGCTACCGCTGCAACCCGGACTAGCTACCGCTGCAACCCGGATTAAAATCTTAAGGAATTATTCTTATTTCAGTTAACAAACAAGTTGGTTGTTAAAATATCCCAAACATTACTGCATTTTACATATTAATGGATAATTATATAAAATGAAACCGTGTTGAAAAACACCATTTATGATGAACTCTATCAATCCTTTATGCATATACATTACTAATCTATACTATAATTAAGTGGCCTATAAAGTTTAGTATAGGAAAGAGGTCGTTCTTTATTATACTAAGTCTGATGAAGATTTAACTGATGTGTCAAAAGTAAGGTTGCAATTCGACGATTTTGTTTTGGCCTTATTATAATTGGCATGGTGAAATAATAATATGCATATGGTTCTTAAATCATACTTCTTTATGGTCCCATTTTGTCTAGTGGCTAGGCTAGTTAAATTTCACTTAGGAGGACCGGGTTCGATTCCCGGTGTGGGAAAATTTTTAACTCTATAATCTTCGAACATTCGAACCTTTTATAATTTATAATGATGTATAATATAAATACTGTAATCTTCACTATAGTGAAGTTGCCTATGCAAGTTAGTATAGGGAAGAGTTCGATCTTTATTATATCCTGCTCGTACATCTCTTCTAACTTTTGTTTGAGGATGTACAGGAGTTTCTGCTTTTTAAATTTTTGCACTTTCGTTGTATTTTCAGGTAGAGTACTAGGAGGCAGAAACTTCTGTGTTAAATTTTCTTCTGCATCTGTACAAAGCATCTTCAGAATGTCCTCATTAGTTGTGTGTGCTGATTTACTTCTTTTTTCTCTTGGCCCTCAACGTTTTCCTCATTATTAGATTTGGATGAACTCTTACTGCCAGAATGAGAAATGGTGTCTTCTTTCCTCTCATTTGAAGCACCTTTTACTGGAATATTGTCGCCCCTTTACTGAAATCCTTACTGTATTACAAACAGGAAAAAGCCTATGGCTTTTTCTTAATTGGAATAGTAAGAGACGACCTGGCTAAAACCTACGATTATGACATCATTGATCAATCATTAAAATGAAATTATAATCTTATTTTAGTTTCTATGGGTTGTAAGTTTGTTCTTTACTGTAAAACTATGGGTTTTTACATTTCTTAACATTGGACGTGATCGTCTCTTACAAGGTTGCTAGCTACCACTGCAACCCGGAAACTACGTAACTCATTTTAAAGGTAGAACTCTCTCTAATTGATTACAAACAGGAAAAAGCCTACGGCTTTTTCTTCTTTGAAATAGTAAGAGACTAGCCTCAAACAATCAAGTAGCTAACTAAATCAAATGTATGTATTGGGTTCTTATTCCAATGACCATCTTTTAGTGGAAAATTTTAATATATTGACCTTAAATATAATTCTTCTTTGAAATTGTAAGAGACGAACCACAAATAACTACCCCTGGAACCACCATATATCAGTTACTATGCATGAGAGATCATTCTTTACTGTAATTGTGTTGATCTGACTGTATTTTTAGGAGTTTTGGGTTTTTATATTTCTTAGCATTGGACTGATCGTCTCTTGCTAGGTTGCTAGCTACTGCTGCAACCCAAATTATGAGAGGCAGCCTGGCCGAGTGGTCTAAGGCACTGGTGTTAGCCATCAGTCTCTTCGGAGGCGTGGGTTCAAATCTTACCGCTGGTATACGATGTTTGAAAGACTGCAGTGTGAAAAGACATCAAAAATGCAGTTTTTGGTGGAAAAATTTATTCTCTTGTAGAAATAATTTATTTTAATTACTATAGATTTTTAACCCAATTAATTTCCTTTAAAATCAGCCATTGAACAACCATCTACGATGTTCCAGTGCCAAGCTATCTCTGGATACAAAAGAAAAAAAAAAGAAAAAAAAATATCCCGTTTAGGCAGAATGTTGTAGTAGCTGCCACTTTTATTGATTTTCAAGCCAATATATTTCTCTTGCTGTTCAAGCCAAGGGACTGAAAGATTCCTATATAGGGGTTTCGGACAAGAAGGTTCTATTGGTGTACTTTTTGTTTTGATCTGACTCCTCTGTTAGGAACTATGGGTTTTTATATTTCTTAACATTGGACGTAATCGTCTCTTACTAGGTTGCTAGCTACCGCTGCAACCCGGATTGCTTCAGAGGCATGGGTTCAAATCTTACCGCTGGCATACGATTATGATTTATGTACAAAAATCAAATATCTTTGAAAAGACTGCAGTATGAAAAGACATCAAAAATGTAGTTTTTAGTGGAAAAGTTAATTATCTTTTTGAAATAATTTATTTTAGTTACAAACGATTTTTAGCCCAATTAATTTTCTTTATAATGAGCCATTGAACAACTCTCTACAATGTTCCAGTGCCAAGCTATCCGTCGAAAGGAAAAAAGAAAGAAAGAAAAAATATCTCGTTTAGGCAGAATGTTGTAGTAGCTGCCACTTTTCTTGATTTTCAAGCCAATATATTTTCCTTGCTGTTCAAGCCAAGGGACAGAAAGATTCCTATACAGGGTTTTTGGACAAGGCAGTTCTAATGGTGTACATTTTGTTTCGATCTGACTCCGTTTTTTAAGGATTTATGGGTTTTATATTTCTTAATATTGGACGTGATCGTCTCTTACTAGGTTGCTAGCTACCACTGCAACCCGGATACAATGTTCCAGTGCCAAGCTATCTGTGGAAAAAAAAAGAAAAAAAAGATGCCGTTTAGGCAGAATGCTGTAGTAGCTGCCACTTTTCTTGATTTCCCAGCAAATATATTTCCCTCGCTGTTCAAGCCAAATGACAAAGAGTTTCCTATATAGGGATTTAGGACAAGACGGTTCTAATGGTATACTTTTTGTTTTGATCTGACTCTTTTTTCGGAGTTATGGGTTTTTATATTTCCTAACATTGGCCGTGATCGTCTCTTACTAGGTTGCTAGCTACCTCTGCAACCTGGATCTCTTACTAGATTGCTAGCTATCCATGCAACCCGGAATTACTAACATATACTACAGTTAAGTGGACTATAAAATTTAGTATAGCCAAAAGGTCGCTATTTATTATAACCTTTTTAAATAAAAGTTCAAATAGGGATAAAATCCTTTTAATAGACAGTGATGTTAGAAATTCACAAGAATACCAGATATTTCGGTCACATATTTTTGGTGACCTGGTATTTTTATGAATTTCTATCATCACTGTCTATTAAAAGGATTTTATCCCTATTTGAACTTTTATTTATCGTCATGGAAAGGCAGTGTGGTCTCCGAAATTATCTATAACCTTTTTAGGAACTATGGGTTTTTATATTTCTTAACATTGGACGTGATCGTCTCTTACTAGGTTGCTAGCTACCGCTGCAACCTGGATTCAGTAACTATGGACTAAAGTTCGTTCTTCAATGTAAATTACTAGGCTGCTAGCTACCGCTGCAACCCGGATTTATTATAAATCATGTAAGACTAGCAAAACATTTTTTAAGTCTGATGAAGATTTAACTAATGTGTCAAAAGTAAGGTTGCAAGTCAACGATTTCGTTTTGGCCTTATTATAATTGGTATGGTGAAATAATAATATGCATATGGCTCTTAAATCATATTTCTTCATGGCTCCATATGGTCTATTGGCTAGGATAGTTAACTTTCACTTCACAGGGCCGGGTTTGATTCCGGTGTGGGAAAATTTTTAACTCTATAATCTTCAAACATTTGAACCTTTTTATAATTTATAATGATGTATAATATAAATACTGTAATCTTAACTATAGTGAAGTTGCCTATGCAAGTTAGCATAGGGAAGAGTTCGATCTTTATTATATTAAAAAGTATTTTATTTTTAAATACAAAAGTGACTAGATGTTGCAATTTCCTTTAAAATGAGCTATTATACAGCTCTCTATGATTTTCCAGTGCCCAGCTAGCTGAGCAGAAAGAAAAAGCGGAAAGAAAAAAATATCCCGTTTGTGGAGAATAACGTGGTAAAAGTCAATTTTCTTGATTTTCAAGCCAATATATTTTCTTTGTTATTCAAGCCAAAGGGCGGTAAGTTTGCTTTATAGAGGATTCGGACAAGGCGGTTCTAATGGTGTACTTTTTGTTTTGATCTGACTCTTTTTTTAGGAGTTGGGGGGTTTTATATTTCTTGACATTGGAGGTGATCGTCTCTTACTAGGTTGCTAGCTACCGCTGCAACCCGGATCAATACAACCCAGATATATAGAATGTAAACCTGATTACAAACAGGAAAAAGCCTACGTCTTTTTTTTCTTTGAAATAGTAAGAGACGAACCTCAAACAATCAAGTAGCTAACTAAGTCCAATCTTTGCAATGGTTTGTTATTCCAACGATCGTCTTTTAATGTATCTATTTCATTTCTTACAATGGGGCCGGATCGTCTCTTATTAGGTTGCTCGCTACCACCGCAACCCGGATACCAGTTACTATGGGCTATAGTTCGTCCTTTAATGTAATGGAAAAGAAGAAAGAAAAAAATATCCCGTTTAGGCAGAATGTTGTAGTAGCTGCCACTTTTCTTGATTTTCAAGCCAATATATTTCCCTTGCTGTTCAAGCCAAGGGACAGAAAGTTTCCTATACAGGGGTTTCGGACAAGGCGGTTCTGATGGTGTAATTTTTGTTTTGATCTGACTCCTTTTTTAGAAACTATGGGTTTTTATATTTCTTAACATTGGACGTGATCGTCACTTACTAGGTTGCTAGTTACCGCTGCAACCGGATGGACTAAAGTTCGTTCTTTAATGTAAAAATTCGATGATCGAGCCTTTATGTAACCCGGATTAAAAAATTATTATCATATCTTATATGTAACTTTTATTTTATAAGTCATCGATAGTCTAATGGTAAGTATGCCCACTTTTTACTTGGGAGAAGGGGGTTCGATTCCCCGTCGGGAAGAACTTTTAATATGTTGAATTAAAAGCACTATCTTTTCAATTTAAAATTTAAAAAAGAAACTTGTTTATTTACATTCTAGCTAAAATAATGAAGATAATATGAATGAACCACAGTGTTCAGTTTCTTTGGACTTGAGTTCGTTTTTTAACTATAAATACAAACAGGAAAAAGCATACGGCTTTTTTTTCTTTTAAATATTAAGAGACGAAACTCAAACAATCAAGTAGCTAACTCAGTCCAAAGTATGGACTTGTTTGTTTTTTCAGTGATCGTGTTTTAATATAAAAAAAATATAAATACTGTAATCATAACTTTAGTGAAGTTGCGTATACAAGTTAGTATAGGGAAGAGTTTGATCTTTACTATAATTATACGTCACTGTGAATATATGGAGGCATAATAGTCCTTTACTTAGTTTCAGCTTAAATTCAATGATCGAGCCTTTATGTACTAACTAAGTCCAAAGACTATGACGTCATTGATCAATATTGTATATAAAAAATTAAGTTTTTTGTAAAAAGTGATTAATTTAAAAAAAAATTAAGTACGAATGGCCCTAGATCTAGAGAGTTCCTTTAAAATGAGCCATTAAACAACTCTCTACGATATTCCAGTGCCAAGCTATCTGTGGAAGAGAAAGAAAGAAAGAAATATGCCGTTTAGGCAGAATGTTGTAGTAACCGCCACTTTTCTTGATTTTCAAGCCAATATATTTCCCTTGCTGTTCAATCCAAATAACAGAAAGTTTACTATACACAGATTTCGGACAAGGCGGTTCTAATGGTGTACTTTTTTGTTTTGATCTGACTTTTTTTTAGGAGTTATGGGTTTTTATATTTCTTAACATTGGACGTGACCGTCTCTTACTAGGTTGCTAGCTACCGCTACAACCCGGAAAACAGGAAAAGGCCTATGGCTTTTTCTTAATTGGAATAGGAAGAGACGACCTGGCTACAACCTACGATTATGACATCATTGATCAATCTTTAATATTAAAGTACAAACAGGAAAAAGCCTACGGCTTTTTCTTCTTTTAAATAGTAAGAGACGAAACTCAAACAATCAAGTAGCTAACTAAGTCCAATGATTGGAATGGTATGTTATTTCAGTGATCGTCTTTTAATGTAATCCCACTACCACTTTCTCTGGTATATTTATCGTCTCAACGTTTGATTTTGTAAAATTTTCTTCTCATTTTGTGTCCATGTTCTTTCGGTGCTTTTTACTTGATTAAATTTAAAGTCTAAAATAGAAACTCAGTTTAGCTACCTCCTAGATAAATATAATAACTTTAATATAGATTAGTATAGGCAAGAGGTCGTTCTTTATTATAACTACCGCTACAACCCGGATAACTTCAGTTACTATGGACTAAAGTTCGTTCTTTAATGTAAAACTGCAAAAATTTTTATGGTGTCTGAGCATTAATTTAAAAAATTTTAATTCAAACTAGAAAAATACCTGAAAATTTAGAATTGTTTTTTTTTGTTAGGTTTTTACTACTCGTCATGTGATTTTATGGGTAGAACTTTAAATGTAAGAAAAGATCCAGGTTGCAGCAGTAGCTAGCAACCCCCCAAGTTTGTATGAGTATGTGTTTGTGTAAGCTGCAACCCGGACTACAATTAATTATTATTTCAATTCCTATGAGCTAGTGTTCGTTCTTTATTATAATATTGTAAACCACTGCAACCCGGATTACAAACAGGAAAAAGCCTACGGCTTTTTCTTCTTTGAAATAGTAAGAGACGAACCTCAAACGATCAAGTAGCCAACTAAGTCCAATGTATGCAATAATTTTTGTTCCAATGATCGTCTTTTAATGTAAATATTCCAAGAAAGATGCAGTACGATATTAATTTTCAAGAGAACAAGTTGCTTTATTCAACAAATGGCCTCAATCTTAAAGGCAAAGTCGGTATGATAATATTCTACCCTCTTTATAGAGTGAATTTTAATAACTACTACATGAGATCCTCTTGACTAACACCATTTATGATCGATCCTTATGTCCCACTATACAAGTTTGTAAAGGAAAGAGTTCGTTCTTTATTGTAATTAATTTTCAAGAGAACAAGTTGCTTTATACAACAAATGCCTTCAATCTTAAAGGCAAAGTCGGTATGATAATATTGTACCCTCTTTATAGAGTGAATTTTAATAACTACTACATGAGATCCTCTTGACTAACACCATTTATGATCGATCCTTATGTCCCACAATACAAGTTTGTATAGGCAAGAGTTCGTTCTTTATTGTATTTAAAGTGAGCCATTGAAGAACTCTCTTCGATGTTCCAGTGCAAAGCTATCTGTTGAATTCCTAACCTATACTATAATTAAGTGGCGTATAAGATTTAGTATAGGCAAGAGGTCGTTCTTTATTATAATATCATATTGATAATCTTACAACATTAATGAATGACGTCATAGTCAAAGTAGCAAGCACGATCGGCCTTTAACCGAAAGGTTGGTGGTTCAAAGCCATCCGGGATCATTTTCTTTTAATTTGTAATTCAGTTATCAATAAAACCATATCATTACTATATCATTAACAATAATTAAGTTGAGTATCCAATTTAGTATAGGCAAGAGTTCGTTCTTTATTATAAAAATATCCCGTTTGGGGAGAATAACGTGGTTAAAGTCAATTTTCTTGATTTTCATGCCAATATATTTCCCTTGCTGTTCAAGCCAAGGGACAGAAAGTTTCTTATACAGGGGTTTCGGACAAGGCGGTTCGAATGGTGTACTTTTTGTTTTGATCTGAATCCTCTGTTAGGAACTATGGGTTTTTATATTTCTTAACATTGGACGTGATCGTCTCTTACTAGGTTGCTAGCTACCGCCGCAACCCGGAAAAAAGAAAAGAAATATCCCGTTTAGCCAGAATGTTGTAGTAGCTGCCACTTTTCTTGATTTTCAAGCCAATATATTTCCCTTGCTGTTCAAGCCAAGGGACAGAAAGTTTCGTATACAGCGGTTTCGGACAAGGCGGTTCTAATGGTGTACTTTTTGTTTTGATCTGACTACTTTTTTAGGAACTATGGGTTTTTATATTTCTTAACGTTGGACGTGATCGTCTCTTACTAGGTTGCCAGCTACCGCTGCAACCCGGATATTTAAAAAATAATTGACAAATGCCATTTATGATGAACTATATCGGTCCTTTATAGAATCGTTCTTTATTGTAACAACTTTTCAAAACATGTTTGTATTATCTTCACTTTTAATTACTACTTTTATGTAATCTCCTTCATTAGTAAGAAAAGTCACACTCTGTGTTCTAAACATCCTGATTACAAACAGGAAAAAGCCTACGACTTTTTCTTCTTTGAAATAGTAAGAGACGAACCTAAGACAATCAGGTAGCTAAACAAAGTCCAATGTATGCAATGGTTTGTTATTCCAATGATCGTCCTTTAACGTACTATGTTGCTAGATACCGCTGCAACCCGGAAAACAGGAAAAGCCTACGGCTGTTTCTTCTTTAAAATAGTAATAGACGAACCTCCAATGATCAAGTAGCCAACTTATTCCAATGTATGCAATGGTTTTTTATTCCAATGATCGTCTTTCAATTTAACTATTTCATTTTTTACTATGAGGCGTGATCGTCTCTTACTAGGTTCTAGCTACCGCCTCAACCCGAATAGGTTGTATGCTACTATTGCAACCCGGATTCCAGTTACTATGGGCTATAGCTCGTCCTTTAATAATTATGACATCACGGCGTATGACGTTATGTATTCATGAATGAGACCATTTACGGTTTTGACGTTTCTTATATAGTAATTATGATGTCACTGCATCAAAAATACAGTTTTTATTGGAAAAATTTATTCTCTTTTAGAAATAATTTATTTTAGTTACTATAGATTTTTAACCCAATTAATTTTCTTTAAAATGAGCTATTGAACAACCCTCTACGATGTTCCAGTGCCAAGCTATCTCTGGATACAAAAAAAAAAGAAAAAAATATCCCGTTTGGGGAGACTAACGTGGTTAAAGTCAATTTTCTTGATTTTCAAGCCCATATATTTCCCTTGCTGTTCAAGCCAATGGACAGAAAGTTTCCTATACAGGGGTTTCGGACAAGGCGGTTCTAATGGTGTACTTTTTGTTTTGATCTGACTCCTTTTTTAGGAGCTATGGGTTCTTATATTTCTTAACATTGGACGTGATCGTCTCTTACTAGGTTGCTAGCTACCGCTGCAACCCGGATTTATATGTATTATTATAAAACCTGATTACAAACAGGAAAAGGCCTACGGCTCTTTCTTTTTTGAAACGGTAAAAGACGAACCTCAAACAATCAATTAGCTAACTAAGTCCAATGTATGCAATGGTTTGTTATTCCAATGATCGTTTTTTAATGTGTGATATAATAATCCTTAATGTTTTACTATGGGGCGAGGTCGTCTTTTACTAGGTTGATAGTTACCGCTGTAACCCGGTTACTAATTTCAAAAATATTTCTGTATATTTTAACCAGGGATTACAACAAATCAAAAGCCTTAAGAAAGGAAACCAAAAGTTTGAAGCATAGTGGAAATTGTTGTTAGAAAAATAGCCTTTCCTAATTTCTTTTCTTATAAGTACATTCCTGAATTTAATTTTTTTAAAATAATAGGAAGAAATTAATTAGCTAATTTGACAAGACATAGACTACTAAGGGCAAGAGTTCGTTCCTTACTAAAAAAATTTGCTAACCCATACTATGGTTAAGTGGCCTACAAAATTTAGTATAGGCAAGAGGTCGTTCTTTATTATATATATCCTTTATGTAATTTCTTTGTTATTAAAGCCAAAGGACGGTGAGTTTCCTATATAGGGGTTTCGGACAAGGCGGTTCTAATGAAGTACATTTTTTTGATTTGACTCTTTTTTTAGGAGCTAGGGGTTTTTATATTTCTTAACATTGGACGAGATCGTCTCTTACTAGGTTGCTAGCTACCGCTGCAACCCGAATTATGTCCCACTATACAAGTTTGTATAGGCAAGAGTTCGTTCTCTATTGTACCCGGACTAAATAAGTTTAATTATTAAGTATAGTTAAGTTGCCTATACATGTTAATATAGACAAGAGTTTGTTATTTATTATAAAATCCCCCCCAAAAATTACTGTGTTTTATATAATAATGGATAATTATGTATAAAAAGACCTAATTGACAAATCAGTTACTATGAGCGAGAGATCGTTCTTTACTGTAATCAGTTATCACTTGGGTTTTCTTTTATGCTATATCATTACAAACAGGAAAAAGCCTACGGCTTTTTTCTTCTTTTAAATAGTAAGAGACGAACCTCAAGTGTACTACCCCTGGAACCACCATTTATCATTTACTATGGATGAGAGATCGTTCTTTACTGTAGCAACCCGGATAACCTATACTATAATCAAGTGGCGTATAATATTTAGCATAGGTAAGAGGTCGTTCTTTATTATAATGACTTCAGCCATCATAATTTCCTTGTCAGATCTAGATTCAGAGCATTCTTCAATAGTTGTCTCGTACTTTTCAGGACAGTTTGTTCTACTACACAGAGAATTTTTTGCCAAATATTCAGTAGAACTAAAAGAACTGTTTAAAACACAGTTAGAAATGCTTTTTTCTTGAGTCGGCGTTCCAGGAATTTGTTCTAAATCATTATTCTTACAAACACATTTACTAATAACCCTAACAGGCTCATTTTCGCCATAATTGAAAAACATTGCTTTTCCTTCGCTGTTGATAGGTATGCTTGTATATATGTTTTTATTGCTGCTACATAAACTGCAATTGCTCCTTCCAAAATTAATATACGAATTTTCAAAGAAGTACGCCTCCGTATATTCACTGTGTTGTCGAACATTTTCCATTGCATCTGTAAACTGTTCCGCAGTTGCCAATCCATACCTTGGAAGCTTTTCATTAAACTGACAACATTTCTTTTGGATATTACTATGAAGCTTTGCCAAGGAATTTCTAGCCGACTTTTCAACAGCATCTGCTCTTTGAAAGAGAAATTTAATCGGTAATTTTGAATACTTTTCGTGATCCTGGTAAAATATGTGTAAAATGTTTCTCAATTTACGAAGATCAGCCTGCATTTTTGACATCTTCTTGTATTTCTGAATATAATTTTTCCCTTTGTCCTTATGCGTTCTTCGGTACAACCTGGCAGAGAATTTAATTTTTTCATTATAGCTTTTGTCACCCCAGTATCTACCCATTATTCTGGTAGCAACTTTTTTCTTATGTTTGTTTCGGTAATGTTCATCATTATCATACCGTTCCCTGCTCTTTTGTCTAGCCTGCTCAATTGTTGCTTCTCTATAAAGTTTATCATTGTGATAACGCTCCTTGATCTTTTGTCTAGCCTGCTCAATTCCTGCTTCTCGATACGCCTGGTCGGTTGAATACCTTTGTTCTGCTCTCTCAATTATTACTTCTCGATACACCTGGTCGGTTGAATACCTTTGCTTTTTTCTTTTCAAGTTACTATCTCTGTTGTTTGTGTAGTACTCTTTTTTCAACTTGCGTATAGCCTGCTTTGATCTAACCATTATTGTAATCAAGAATGAGAGAATTTTCCTTTAGGGCTTTCCTTATATACTAATTATGACATCACGGCGTATGACGTTATGTATTCATGAATGAGACCATTTACAGTTTTGACGTTTCTTATATAGTAATTATGACGTCACTGCATCAAAAATACAGTTTTTATTGGAAAAATTTATTCTCTTTTAGAAATAATTTATTTTAGTTACTATTGATTTTTAACCCAATTAATTTTCTTTAAAATGAGCTATTGAACAACCCTCTACGATGTTCCAGTGCCAAGCTATCTCTGGATACAAAAAAAAAAGAAAAAATATCCCGTTTGGGGAGACTAACGTGGTTAAAGTCAATTTTCTTGATTTTCAAGCCAATATATTTCCCTTGCTGTTCAAGCCAATGGACAGAAAGTTGCCTATACAGGGGTTTCGGACAAGGCGGTTCTAATGGTGTATTTTTTGTTTTGATCTGACTCCTTTTTTAGGAGCTATGGGTTCTTATATTTCTTAACATTGGACGTGATCGTCTCTTACTAGGTTGCTAGCTACCGCTGCAACCCGGATAGGAACATAATTAAAATTTCTTAATGTAATAAAAATAATTTGTTTTAATTACAAAAGGTTTTTAACCCCATTAATTTCCTTTAAAATGAGCCATTGAACAACTCTCTACAATGTTCCAGTGCCATGCTATCTGTTGAATTACTAACCTTTACTATAATTAGGTGGCGTATAAAATTTAGTATAGGCAAGATGTCGTTCTTTATTGTAAATTTCCTTTAAAATGAGCTATTGAACAACCCTCTACGATGTTCCAGTGCCAAGCTATCTCTGGATACAAAAAAAAAAGAAAAAAATAACCCGGTTGGGGAGACTAACGTGGTTAAAGTCAATTTTCTTGATTTTCAAGCCAATATATTTCCCTTGCTGTTCAAGCCAAGGGACAGAAAGTTTCCTATACAGGGGTTTCGGACAAGGCGGTTCTAATGGTGTACTTTTTGTTTTGATCTGACTCCTTTTTTAGGAACTATGGGTTTTTATATTTCTTAACATTGGACGTGATCGTCTCTTACTAGGTTGCTAGCTACCGCTGCAACCCGGATTTCAGTGATCGTCTTTTAATGTAAAAAAAAATATAAATACTGTAATCTTAACTATAGTAAAGTTGCGTATGCAAGTTAGTATAGGGACGAGTTTGATCTTTATTATACTGGAAACAAAGAAAAGAGAAAAAAAATATCCCGTTTAGGCAGAATGTTGTAGCAGCTGCCACTTTTCTTGATTTTTTAGTACTGATTTTTTAACTTGCGTGCAGCTTGTTTGATCTAACCATTATGTATTCATGAATGAGACCATTTGCAGTTTTGACGTTTCTTATATAGTAATTATGACGTCACTGCATCAAAAATACAGTTTTTATTGGAAAAATTTATTCTCTTTTAGAAATAATTTATTTTAGCTACTACAGATTTTTAACCCAATTAATTTCCTTTAAAATGAGCTATTGAACAGCCCTCTACGATGTTCCAGTGCCAAGCTATCTGTGGAAAAGAAAAAAGAAAAAAATATCCCGTTTGGGGAGAATAACGTGGTAAAAGTCTATTTTCTTGATTTTCAAGCCAATATATTTTCTTTGTTATTCAAGCCAAAGGGCGGTAAGTTTCCTTTATGGAGGATTTGGACAAGGCGGTTCTAATGGTGTACTTTTTGTTTTGATCTGACTCTTTTTTTAGGAGCTACGGGTTTTTATATTTCTTAACATTGGAGGTGATCGTCTCTTACTAGGTTGCTAGCTACCGCTGCAACCCGGATAATTGAAACTTTTTAAGACTCGTATCATGTACCCATAACCTAAAAAAAAATAAAACTAATTTTTAAATTTTCTGGTAATTTGTTAGTTTGAATTAAAAGATTAAAATTATTGCTCATATATCATAAATATTTTTGCAGTTTACATAATAACTTTAGCGATTCTAAACTGAAAAATGAAATATATTAAAAAATTGAATTTTTTGGTCTGAAAATACATAGTAAATTCCACATCGGGTAGTTAGAACCTAACTAAAAATAAAACTAATTTTAACATTTTCAGGTATTTTTCTAGCTTGAATTAAAATATTCAAACTATTGCTCGGATACCATGGATATTTTGCAGTTTACACAAGCTGCAAAGAACGCATAAGGGCAAAATTAAAAATTATATTCAGAAGTCCATAAACATGGCAACAATGCTGGCTGATCTTAGTAAATTTAGAAAAATTTTACGAATTTTTTACCGGGATTACGAAAAATATTCAAAATTAAAGATTAAAATTATCTCTGAAAGAATGGATTTTGTTGAAAAGTCAGCTAGAGATGCTTTCGTAAAACTTCATAGTAATATCCAAAAGAAATGTTGCATGTTTAGTGAAAAGCTTCCAAGGTATGAACCGGCAACTGTGGAACAGTTTATAGATGTAATGGGAAATTTTATAGATCACTGTGAATATATGGAGGCATAATTGTTCTTTACTTAGTTTCAGCTTTAATTCGATGATCCAGACTTTATGTACTAACTACATCCAAAGACTATGACGTCATTGTTTAATATTGTATATAAAAAATTAAGTTTTTCGTAAAAAAAATTAATTAAAAAAAAAATTAAGTACAAATAGCGCTAGATCTAGAGATTTCCTTTAAAATGAGCCATTGAACAACTCTCTACGATGTTCCAGTGCCAAGCTATCTGTGGAAAAGAAAGAAAGAAAAAAATATCCCGTTTGTGGAGAATAACGTGGTTAAAGTCAATTTTCTTGATTATCAAGCCAATATATTTTCTTTGTTATTCAAGCCGCAGGGCGGTAAGTTTCCTTTATAGGGGTTTCGGACAAGGCGGTTCTAATGGTGTACTTTTTGTTTTGATCTGACTCTGTTTTTAGGAGTTAGGGGTTTTTATATTTCTTAACATTGGACGTGATCGTCTCTTACTAGGTTGCTAGCTACTGCTGCAACCCGGATAACTTTTTATTCCAATGATCGTCTTTTAATGTAACATATCAGTTACTACGGGAGAGAGATCGTTCTTTACTGTAATGGCCTATAAAATTTAGTAGAGGCAAGTGGTCGTTCTTTATTATAATGTTTTTTAACTATAAATACAAACAGGAAAAAGCCTACGGCTTTTTCTTCTTTTAAATAGTAAGAGACGAAACTCAAACAATCAAGTAGCTAACTAAATCCAATGTATGGAATGGTTTGTTATTTCAGTGATCGTCTTTTAATGTAAAAATATAAATACTGTAATCTTAACTATAGTGAAGTTGCGTATGCAAGTTAGTATAGGGAAGAGTTTGATCTTTATTACATCTTTATTATAAATTTAGAGTATTATGGCGTTTATAATGGCATTATTTCGGCATAGTTATGTGAGGCAGCGTGGTCGAGCGGTTTAAGGTACTGGTGTTAGCCACTCTTCAATTCGGAGGCATGGGATCGAATCCCACTGCTGACAGTATTTTATACCAAAGCTAATTATAATCTTGTTTTAGTTACTATGGACTGAAGTTCTTTCTTTACTATATTGATTGAAACCATTATGTAATTATGAATGTGAACATTTACAGTTCTGACGCTTCTTACATAGTAATTCGTGATCCTGGTAAAACATGCGTAAAATGTTTCTCAATTTAAGAAGATCAGCCTGCATTTTTGCCATCTTCTTGTATTTCTGAATGTAATTTTTCCCTTTGTCCTTATGCGTTCTTCGGTACAACCTCGCAGAGAATTTAATTTTTTCATTATAGCTTTTGTCACCCCAGTATCTACCCATTATTCTGGTAGCAACTTTTTTCTTATGTTTGTTTCGGTAATCTATATCGTTATCATACCGTTTCTTGCTCTTTTGTTTGGCTGTCTCAATTGTTGCTACTCTATAAAGTTTATTATTGTGATAACGCTCCTTGATCTTTTGTCTAGCCTGCTCAATTCTTGCTTCTCTGTAATCTTCATCATTACCATACCGTTCCTTGATCTTTTGTTTGGCTGTCTCGATTTTTGCATGTCTATAATCTTCATCATTGTGATACCACATCTTGCTGTTTTCTTTTGCTCTCTCAATTATTACTTCTCGATACGCCTGGTCGGTTGAATACCTTTGCTTTTTTTCTTTTCGAGATACTATCTCTGTTGTTTGTGTAGTACTGTTTTTTTAACTTGCGTATAGCTTGCTTTGATCTAACGGTTATCTAATTATGAATGAGAACATTTACAGTTCTGACGCTTCTCATATAGTAGTTATGACGTCACGGCGTAATGATTTTATTTCATGACGTCATGGCGCAATGGTATTATTTCATGACGTCTTCAGAAACAACAATATAATTTCGTATATTTCTATTCACGTCATAGCTCTAATTTATCTAGTAGGGTTTCAGACAAGGTAGTTCTAATGATGTACTTTTGTTTTGATCTGACTGTATTTTTAGGAGTTTTGGGTTTTTATATTTCTTAGCATTGAACTGATCGTCTCTTGCTAGGTTGCTAGCTACTGCTGCAACCCAAATTATGAGAGGCAGCCTGGCCGAGTGGTCTAAGGCACTGGTGTTAGCCACCAGTCTCTTCGGAGGCGTGGGTTCAAATCTTACCTCTGGTATAAGATTATGTTTGAAAGACTGCAGTGTGAAAAAACATCAAAAATTCAGTTTTTGGTGGAAAAATTTATTCTCTTTTAGAAATAATTTATTTTAGTTACTATAGATTTTTAACCCAATTAATTTCCTTTAAAATGAGCCATTGAACAACTCTCTACGATGTTCAAGCCTCTACGCTTGATTTTCAAGCCAATATATTTCCCTTGCTGTTCAAGGGAAATATATCTCTACGCTCTACGCTTGATTTTCAAGCCAATATATTTCCCTTGCTGTTCAAGCCAAGGAACTGAACTATACAGGGGTGAACTTTACTTTCCTATGCAGGGTTTTTGGACAAGGCGGTTCTAATGGTGTATTTTTTGTTTTGATCTGACTCCGTTTTTAGGAACTATGAGATTTTATATTTCGTAACATTGGACGTGATCGTCTCTTACTAGGTTGCTAGCTACCGCTGCAACCCAGACTAGGTTGCTAGCCACCGCTGCAACCTGGATAATTGACAAACACCATTTATGATGAGCTATATTCGTCCTTTATCTAACTACACCTAGGAACCACCATATATCAGTTAGTATGGGAGAGATATCGTTCTTTATTCCCACGACAACTCCTTCGATACGAAGTGCCCTGGTCTAAACAACAACAACAATAAAAAATAATACATTATACCTACATCGATCTTTACTATAAAAACGATCTGCAACAAAGGAGCGCGAAGGCTCAATAGCAAACGAAATATTAAGAAACAAAGTCGAATTTTGATCACACCATCAGATGCAGCATATTATAGAACCCTAGTGAAGAATTTTCAAGCTCTTGTATACAAAAAATATGGAATTTTACATTTTTTGTCAGAAGAAAGATCATGGATACGTGTTTATTTACTTTTTTTGTGGTGCGTTTTCCCGAGGAGTGATCGTATCGAAACAATGTTCCTAGAAGATAGGGAGAGGACTCGATTTGATCTTAAATCAAAAGTTCTAATGCAATTTTTAAGCGACAGTACTGTCCCCTCACTGCTTTCTGTGAGACCAATACGAAATTAACATGGGATTTCCGTGAGTCGTATAGGAGATTTACAGGTAAAGCTCATAACCCCTCACACCTGTGAAATGCGGTCATTTGGCTCTGCAGGATTACTCGGTTGCTAGCTAACACTGAAACCTGGATATTAAAAAGAAAATTAATTAAATATTGTTAGGTTCAATTCAAATTTATGTTGGCAAATGACGTCATTGCAATACTGATGGTTAGAGTCCTTTCTTTGCTTTATCACATAGTGTTAAAATTCTTTTATATATGAATGTTTCTTGGTGTAGTGGTTAGCACTTAGGACTTTGAATCCTGCGATGTGAGTTCAAATCTCAGTAGAACTTTTTATAACTTATAGCTTACTTATACAACTATTTAGGCTCCTGTCGTGATTCCATCTTTTCAAAATGAAATTAGTTACTATGGCCTACAGTTCATTCTTTAACTTATGATTTATTAAGGAATATAATTAAAATAACAATGTATATAAGGAAGTCTTTTATTACTTCAGTTACTAGGGGCTACAGTTCGTTCCTTAATGAAATTTATTATGACCACGAGCTGTTTAATTTAATACTTCAGTTACTAGGGGTTACAGTTCGTCCCTTATTGTAATATTGGCCTTAAATATAACTTTACTAGCGTGCACTATAGTTAAGTGGCCTATAAAATTTAGTAGAGGCAAGAGATCATTCTTTATTATAAACCATTGAACAACTCTCTACGATGTTTCAGTGCCAAGCTATCTCTGGATACAAAAGAAAAAAAGAAAAAAAATATCCCGTTTAGGCAGAATGTTGTAGTAGCTGCCAATTTTCTTGATTTTCAAGCCAATATATTTCCCTTGCTGTTCAAGCCAAGGGACAGAAATTTTTCCATACAGGGACTTCGGACAAGGCGGTTCTAATGGTGTACTTTTGAATTTGATCTGACTCTTTTTTTAAGAACTAAGGGTTTTTATATTTCTTAACATTGGACGTGATCGTCTCTTACTAGGTTGCTAGCTACCGCTGCAACCCGAATGAAATGTTGTTTACTATAATAGTTTGTTCTTTTCTAGGTTTCGGCCATCTCTACAGCCATGATACTGATGGAAATTACATAATCCCTATCTATGTTTCAGTTTTACAATAATAATAATATTAAACCCGGATTAAAAAATTAATATCATATCTTGTATGAAACTTTCATTTTAGAAGTCTTCGATAGTCCAATGGTAAGCATACCTACTTGTTACCTGGGAGAAGGGGGTTCGATTCCCCGTAGGGGAGAAGTTTTAATATGTTGAATTAAAAACACTATCTTTTAAATTTAAAATTTAAAAAAGAAACTTGCTTATTTACCTTCTAGCTAAAATAATGAAAATAATATGAATGAACCACAGGGTTCAGTTTCTTTTGACTTGAGTTCGTTTTTTAACTATAAATACAAACAGGAAAAAGCCTAAGGCTTTTTCTTCTTTTAAATAGTAAGAGACGAATCTCAAACAATCAAGTAGCTAACTAAGTCCAATGTATGGAATGGTTTGTTATTTCAGCGATTTACTAACATACTCTTTATTATAACTATATAATTTAGTATAGGCAAGAGGTCGTTCTTTATTATAATAAACTGACAACATTTCTTTTGGATATTACTATGAAGCTTTGCCAAAGAATTTCTAGCCGACTTTTCAACAGCATCCGCTCTTTCAAAGAGAATTTTAATCTGTAATTTTGAATACTTTTCATGATCCCGATAAAACATGCGTAAAATGTTTCTCAATTTACAAAGATCAGCCTTCATTTTTGCCATCTTCTTGTATTTCTGAATGTAATTTTTCCCTTTGTCCTTATGCGTTCTTCGGTACAACCTGGCAGAGAATTTAATTTTTTCATTATAGCTTTTGTCACCCCAGTATCTACCCATTATTCTGGTAGCAACTTTTTTCTTATGTTTGTTTCGGTAATCTTTATCGTTATCATACCGTTCCTTGCTCTTTTGTTTGGCTGTCTCAATTTTTGCATGTCTATAATCCTCATCATTAACATAACACTCCTTGCTGTTTTGTTTGGCTCTCTCAATTTTCGCATCTCGATACGCCTTGTCGGTTGAATACCTTTGCTTTTCTCTTTTCAAGATGTTGTCTCTGCTTTTGTATAGTAATGTTTTTTTAAATTACGTATAACTCTATTAGAACGCATCTTATTACAAAACAAGAAATAATATTCTAATCTAATTGAAACTTTTTAAGACTCGTATCATGTAGCCATAACCTAACAAAAAATAAAACTAATTTTTAAATTTTCAGGTATTTTGTTAGTTTGAATTAAAAGATTAAAATTATTGCTCATATATCATAAATATTTTTGCAGTTTACATAATAACTTTAGCGATTCTAAACTGAAAAATGAAATATATAAAAAAATTGAATTTTTTGGTCTGAAAATACATAGTAAATTCCACATCGGGTAGTTAGAACCTAACTAAAAATAAAACTAATTTTAACATTTTCAGGTATTTTTCTAGCTTGAATTGAAATATTCAAACTATTGCTCGGATAGCATGGATATTTTGCAGTTTACACAAGCTGCAAAGAACGCATAAGGGCAAAATTAAAATTATATTTAGAAGTCCAAAAACATGGCAACAATGCTGGCTGATCCTAGTAAATTTAGAAAAATTTTACGAATTTTTTACCGGGATTACGAAAAATATTCAAAATTAAAGATTAAAATTATCTCTGAAAGAATGGATTTTGTTGAAAAGTCAGCTAGAGATGCTTTCGCAAAACTTCATAGTAATATCCAAAAGAAATGTTGCATGCTTAGTGAAAAGCTTCCAAGGTATGAACCGGCAACTGTGGAACAGTTTATAGATGTAATGGGAAATTTTATAGATCACTGTGAATATATGGAGGCATAATTGTTCTTTACTTAGTTTCAGCTTTAATTCGATGATCCAGACTTTATGTACTAACTACATCCAAAGACTATGACGTCATTGATTAATATTGTATATAAAAAATTAAGTTTTTCGTAAAAAAAATTAATTAAAAAAAAAAATTAAGTACAAATAGCGCTAGATCTAGAGATTTCCTTTGAAATGAGCCATTGAACAACTCTCTACGATGTTCCAGTGCCAAGCTATCTGTGGAAAAGAAAGAAATAAAAAAATATCCCGTTTGTGGAGAATAACGTGGTTAAAGTCAATTTTCTTGATTATCAAGCCAATATATTTTCTTTGTTATTCAAGCCGCAGGGCGGTAAGTTTCCTTTATAGGGGTTTCGGACAAGGCGGTTCTATTGGTGTACTTTTTGTTTTGATCTGACTCTGTTTTTAGGAGTTAGGGGTTTTTATATTTCTTAACATTGGACGTGATCGTCTCTTACTAGGTTGCTAGCTACCGCTGCAACCCGGATAACGTGGTTAAATTCAATTTTCTTGATTATCAAGCCAATATATTTTCTTTGTTATTCAAGCCGCAGGGCGGTAAGTTTCCTTTATAGGGGTTTCGGACAAGGCGGTTCTAATGGTGTACTTTTTTGTTTTGATCTGACTTTGTTTTTAGGAGTTAGGGGTTTCTATATTTCTTAACATTGGACGTGATCGTCTCTTACTAGGTTGCTAGCTACCGCTGCAACCTGGATGCCAAGCTATCTTTGGAAACAAAGAAAAGAGAAAAAATATCCCGTTTAGGCAGAATATTGTAGTAGCTGCCACTTTTCTTGATTTTTTAGTACTAATTTTTTAACTTGCGTGTAGCTTGCTTTGATCTAACCATTATGTATTCATGAATGAGACCATTTACAGTTTTGACGTTTCTTATATAGTAATTATGACGTCACTGCATCAAAAATACAGTTTTTATTGGAAAAATTTATTCTCTTTTAGAAATAATTTATTTTAGTTACAAAAGGTTTTTAACCAAATTAATTTCCTTTAAAATGAGCTATTGAACAACCCTCTACGATGTTCCAAAGCCAAGCTATCTCTGGATACAAAGAAAAAAAAGAAAAAAATATCCCGTTAGGGGAGAATAACGTGGTTAAAGTCGATTTTCTTGATTTTAAAGCCAATATATTTCCCTTGCTGTTCAAGCCAATGGACAGAAAGTTTCCTATACAGGGGTTTCGGACAAGGTGGTTCTAATGGTGTACTTTTTGTTTTTATATGACTCCTTTGTTAGGAACTATGGGTTTTTATATTTCTTAACATTGGACTTGATCGTCTCTTACTAGGTTGCTAGCGACCGCTGCAACCCGGTTACTGCTGCAACCCGGATTCCAGTGCCAAGCTATCTCTGGAAACAAAAGAAAGAAAGAAAAAAATATCCCGTTTGTGGAGAATAACGTGGTTAAAGTCAATTTTCTTGATTTTCAAGCCAACATATTTCCCTTGCTGTTCAAGCCAAATGACAAAGTTACCTATACAGGGGTTTCAGACATGGCAGTTCTAATGGTGTACTTTTTGCTTTGATCTGACTGCTTTTTTAGGAGCTATGGTTTTTTTTATTTCTTAACATTGGACGTGATCGTCTCTTACTAGGTTGCTAGCTACCGCTGCAGCCCGGATTATACATCACTGTGAATATATGGAGGCATAATTGTCCTTTACTTATTTTCAGCTTAAATTCGATGATCGAGCCTTTATGTAAAATTGATCACAAACATTGTAAAATTGAGGCCTCTCAGACACCCCAGAACATCATAGGATTGCATATTAGTGCTTATAAAGGTGTTCCAAGCATGTACCTACACCTTAGCTAACGCTAAGGCATATTAGAGACAAATCTCTAATTTCGTGACAAATCTCTAACTTAGACACAAATCTCTAATTTAGAGATATGTCACGTCAACCTAGCGTGCCGAACATGTTCCCCCCTCAACAGGGTCTTCTTTCCCAGCAGACGTTACTTGGACTATCTGTCTTGGCTTTTCTCTGTCTACAATTACCCAGCCCAGTCTTGATGCAACCTATTGCCCAAAATACTTGATAAATTCAATTCAATTTCAAAACTAGCCTATGGAATAAATAATTTTGAAAATTAGAATTTTGACTTTTTCTGCTCTATTTACGAGATTTCAGACAGGTCCAGTCGTCGTCCAGCCTCTCTCTTGTCATGGAAAATACGTCGCAAGCGGTGTCAATAAAGGGAGTAATGAGGCGAGTCGTGATTATTGACTGTCGCTACTAGTAAGGATGACTTTAATTTGAAAATGTATTTAATTATGTTTTAACTATCTGATGGTCATTGTAGAAATTACTGGAAGGTGTTTACTAATTATTTATGTTCTGGTTTTTATGGATATATTCTCGAGGTACCTATTACACGTAAACGCAAGTGATGTTATCAATGCCAATCATTCCAAGTACCTGACCACTCACTCCGCCGCGGAATTTTTGAAATAGTAAGAGACTAGCCTCAAACAATCAAGTAGCTAACTAAATCAAATGTATGTATTGGGTTTTTATTCCAATGACTGGCTTTTAGTGGAAAATTTTAATATATTGATCTTAAATATAATAACTGTACTAGCCTATACTATAGTTAAGTGGCCTATAAAATTTAGTATAGGCAAGAGGTCGTTCTTTATTATAATTGCTCAGATATCATAAATATTTTTGCAGTTTACATAATAACTTTAGCGATTCTAAACAGAAAAATAAAATATATATTAAAAAATTCAATTTTTTGGTCTGAAAATACATAGTCAATCCCACATCGGGTAGTTAGAACCTAACCAAAAATAAAACTAATTTTAACTTTTTAAGGTATTTTTCCAGCTTGTATTGAAATATTCAAACTATTGCTCGGATACCATGGATATTTTTGCAGTTTACACAAGCTGCAAAGAACGCACAGGCTGATCTTTGTAAACTGAGAAAAATCTTACGAATGTTTTACCGGGATTACGAAAAATATTCAAAATTAAAGATTAAAATTATCTCCGAAAGAATAGATTTTGTTGAAAAGTCAGCTAGAGATGCTTTCGCAAAACTTCAAAGTAACATCCAAAAGAAATGTTGCATGTTTAGTGAAAAGCTTACAAGGTATGGACCGGTAACTGTGGAACAGTTTACAGATGTAATGGGAAATCTTATACATCACTGTGAATATATAGAGGCATAATTGTCCTTTACTTAGTTTCAGCTTAAATTCAATGATCGAGCCTTTATGTACTACATCCAACGACTATGATGTCATTGATCAATATTGTATATAAAAAATTAAGTTTGTCGTAAAAAATAATTAATTAAAAAAAAATTAAGTGCAAAAGGCGTTAGATCTAGAGATTTCCTTTAAAATGAGCCATTGAACAACTCTCTACGATGTTCCAGTGCCAAGCTATCTCTGGAAACAAAAGAAAGAAAAAAAATATCCCGTTTGTGCAGAATACCGTGGTTAAAGTCAATTTTCCTGATTTTCAAGCCAATTTATTTTCTTTGTTATTCAAGCCAAAGGGTGGTAAGTTTCCTTTAGAGGGGTTTCGGACAAGACGGTTCTAATGGTGTACTTTTTGTTTTGATCTGACTTTTTTTTTAGGATTTATGGGTTTTTATATTTCTTAACATTGGACGTGATCGTCTCTTACTAGGTTGCTAGCTACCGCTGCAACCCGGATAACATTGGACGTGATCGTCTCTTACTAGGTTGCTAGCTACCGCTGCAACCCGGAAACATCTGTGATCTTTTTTCTGGCAAAAAATACAAAATACCACATTTTTGCAGATAGGAGCTTGAAACCTGTACAGTAAAGTTCGTTGATATGCTGAATCTGACGGTATGATTTTCATTAGGATTCTTTGACTTTTAGGGGGTGTTTTCCCCTTTTTTAGAAAATAAGGTAAATTTTCTCAGGCTCGTATTTTTTGATGGATATGAGTAAACTTGATGAAGCTTATATATTTAAAATCAGCATAAGAATCCGATTCTTCTGATGTATCTATTAATATTAAAGTTACGTTTTTTTCAGTTTCAGTTACTATTGAGACGAGTTGCTCTTACTATACAGTTCGTTACCACGAACTGTTTGATAAATTATTACTACTTAAAGTAAATCAATAAAGTCATTTAAGAATTATTGTCAATAATACCTTGCGATGACGTTGTGGCTTAAGCTGCACTTTTTGATTGAAGGTTGGCAGGTTCAAACCCATGTGTTGCAAGAAAATTGATGTAAATGCATAAGCTTTGTCTCTAAAACATCGGCTTAAAATATAAAAGTCCAGTTCTTTTAATGTATGTATTGGTATCAAAATTCCGTTCCTTAGAGTTTCGGTTACTAGCGAGACGGGTCGCTCTTACTATACAGTTCATTACCACGAACCGTTTGATATATATAATGAACTGTGCCGATCATCTGTATTAAAATTTCAACTGCCTATATAACCCTGATAAAGATGAAATTTACATAATCAAGATTTATAATGAACTATATCGATCCTTTTTGTATATTTAATTTTCTTAGTAAGTTAACCATTTTTTTATCATGTCTCATATGTAACATATTCATCATGAGTATCCAATAGTACAATGGTAAACATACCCGCTTGTCACGAGGGTGATTGGGGTTCGATTCCCCGTTGTAGGGAATTTTTAATTTGTTGACTTTAAACATAACTTTACAAGCCTACACTATAGTCAAGCGACCCATACCAGTTAGTACAGGCAAGGATTGGATCTTTATTATAATTTTATTGTAAGTCTCTTACTAGGTTGCTAGCTACCGCTGCAACCCGGACTAGGTTTCAGCCATCTCTACAGCCATGATACTATTGGAAATTACATAATCCCTATTTATGTTTTAGTTAACATGGGCAAGGTGTCGTTCTTTATTGTATAAAGAGAAAAAAATACCCCGTTTAGGCAGAATGTTGTAGTAGCTGCCACTTTTCTTGATTTTTTAGTACTGATTTTTTAACTTGTGTGTAGCTTGCTTTGATCTAACCATTATGTATTCATGAATGAGACCATTTACAGTTTTGACGTTTCTTATATAGTAATTATGACGTCACTGCATTAAAAATACAGTTTTTATTGGAAAAATTTATTCTCTTTTAGAAATAATTTATTTTAGTTACTATAGATTTTTAACCCAATTAATTTCCTTTAAAATGAGCTATTGAACAACCCTCTACGATGTTCCAGTGCCAAGCTATCTCTGGATACAAAAAAGAAAAAAAAAGAAAAAAATATCTCGTTTGGGGAGAATAACGTGGTTAAAGTCAATTTTCTCGATTTTCAAGCCAATATATTTCCCTTGCTGTTCAAGCCAAGGGACAAACAGTTTCCCATACAGGGGTTTCGGACAAGGCGGTTCTAATGGTGTACTTTTTGTTCTGATCTATGGGTTTTTATATTTCTTAACATTGGACGTGATCGTCTCTTACTAGGTTGCTAGCTACCGCTGCAACCCGGATCATTATAATAACTCTGTTTGTCACTATCAATTTTCGCATCTCGATACGCCTGGTCGGTTGAATACCTTTGCTTTTCTCTTTTCAAGATGCTATCTCTGTTTTTTTGGTAGTACTTTTTTTTTAACTTGCGTGTAGCTTGCTTAATTGAAACCATTATGTAACCATTAGTTGAATTTTTATATCACGTATCAAGTATCAAGAACCTAACAAAAAATTAAACTAATTTTTAAATTTTCAGGTATTTTTCTAGTCTAAATTAAAAGATTAAAACTATTGTTCAGACCCCATAAATATTTTTGCAGTTTATAACTTTAGCGATTCTGAACTAAAAACGAAAAATAAAATAAAAATTAATTTTTTCAATTTTTACATCCCGTCGCTCATTAAGTCATAAACCTATTGTGTACTATTATTAGTACACAATAGGTTTTAGATATTACGTCATGTCACTTATTACGTCATATATGGTTATTAGTAGATAATCGGTAAAATATTCGTTCTTTATTATAATAGAAATAATTTATTTTAGTTACTATAGATTTTTAACCCAATTAATTTCCTTTAAAATGAGCTATTGAACAACCCTCTACGATGTTCCAGTGCCAAGCTATCTCTGGATACAAAAAATAAAAAAAAAAGAAAAAAATATCTCGTTTGGGGAGAATAACGTGGTTAAAGTCAATTTTCTCGATTTTCAAGCAAATATATTTCCCTTGCTGTTCAAGCCAAGGGACAGAAAGTTTCCTATACAGGGGTTTCGGACAAGGCGGTTCTAATGGTGTACTTTTTGTTTTGATCTGACTACTGCTTTAGGAGCTATGGGTTTTTATATTTCTTAACATTGGACGTGATCGTCTCTTACTAGGTTGCTAGCTACCGCTGCAACCCGGATCGTCTCTTACTAGGTTGCTAGCTACTGCTGCAACCCAAATTCACATATATATTTATTTATGAGAGGCAGCCTGGCCGAGTGGTCCAAGGCACTGGTGTTAGCCACCAGTCTCTTCAGAGGTGTGGGTTCAGTTCTTACCGCTGGTATACGATTATATTTGAAAGACTGCAGTGTGAAAAGACATCAAAATGCAGTTTTTGGTGGAAAAATTTATTCTCTTTTAGAAATAATTTATTTTAGTTACTATATATTTTTAACCCAATTAATTTCCTTTAAAATGAGCTATTGAAAAACCCTCTACGATGTTCCATTGCAAAGCTATCTCTGGATACAAAAAAATAAAAAAAAAAAAAAAAAAGAAAAAAATATCCCGTTTAGGCAGAATGTTGTAGTAGCTGCCACTTTTCTTGATTTTAAAGCCAATATATTTCCCTTGCTGTTCAAGCCAAGGGACAGAAATTTTACTATGCAGGGGTTTCGGACAAGGCGGTTCTAATGGTGTACTTTTTGTTTTGATCTGACTCTTTTTTTAAGAACTATGGGTTTTTATATTTCTTAACATTGGACGTGATCGTCTCTTACTAGGTTGCTAGCTACCGCTGCAACCCGGATTCTGCATTCCTAATCCGAAATGGTCTTGCCTTGTCACGCAAGCCATATTTGCCTTTCGTGAAAAGATTTGGAAACACTTTTAGATCAAGTTCTTCCTGAAATAAGTCTTCGCTCTCACCTTTTAGTTTCTTGATTTGAAATTGGTCAGTGCCAAGATCTTTCATTTGCTTAAAGTCTTCTATGAAGTCTTTTGGAACCTCTGAATTGAGAGGCTGGACAGAAAAATGTTCAACCAATATAGATTTTGCGCTTTTTGTCAGTTTCTGAAGGATTGCAGCTTCCGGTATTTCAGGTAAATTATCAACACCAACCGCTTTTTCAGCAAGACGTGTTTCAAGTATTTTATTTAAATCATCTAGGGTGTATGCATGTATTGTTTTATAGAGGCTGTTGTTCTCTCTTAACCACAACAGTGCTTCATGGACTTTTCTCAGATCTATTAGTGCAGTCCAAACATTCTTGTTGTAAGTAGGCTGACCATTGACAATGACTACAAAACTATCAATGTTAAGAAGTTTTTCAGGCTGAATATCTGCATTTGCTTGCACATCAACAGGTAGATATACTATTCTCCCCTTAAGAGCGTCAACAAGTTCTGTTCTAGGTCTCTTCAATGCAGTTACTTGCCCTAATCTGACGATCGTAAGACAAGGCATTACAAATCGAATCATTGCCATTTCAAAATTATTTAAACACTTTATACATTCCGGTGTACAGTCTATATGAAGGTTATTTAATACTGATCGGGCATTCTCCTCACTTTTCAACATTTTCCCAGCACAGTAATCACAGACAGAGAATAAATCTATGACATCCTCTTTCCAACTTGTACAATGAATTAGCTGTTCTCTGTCATCTTTGGGTATATGCTGTTGAAGGTGCTCTAAAATCGTATCAAAACCTTTCTTATTTGAAAGGGATCTTAGACTCTTCAATTGGTATTTTGTCTTTATCTGCTCACAACTGTCACAATGCATTGTGGGGTACCGTATACATCCCTGATGTTAGGTACCTTATCAAGGCTCTCACCAAATAATTTTATTATTTTATTTTCATCCACAGAAACTCTAATATTGCTATCACCGTAAATGAAGTCTTGACTATTATTACGACAGAGTCTACTTGGTCTTCTATATAATGACTTAGTTCCTTGTACGAGCCCTCGACTTTTAGTAGATTAATATGTTGTATAATCTTACATTTTGATACTGCCTTATATACGCTATTAATGAAACAGTTCAAGATAGGAAAATGTGGAGCTAGTGCCCTTAGAGAACGCAAATAGCTCTGACATCCCTCATTTGGGCTACAGTATAACGAATGCCCATGCTTTCTTGTGTCCCTGTAATTGATTTCACAATAATCCAAGCCGCCAAGGTAGAAATTAACCACTTTTTCAGTTGAAAATTTTAATGCTACATTATTTTCAAGGATATCAAAAAGAATTTGACATAATTCAATATCCGTCGGATAGAGCTTGCAGATATCAGGGTGACATTGCCAAGTAACCTGCTGCCCAATTTTTGGTTTTGAATGTTTACTCAGATTGTTATAGGTGACTTCAGCTATCATAATTTCCTTGTAAGATCTAGTTTTAAAGCATTTTTCAATAGTTGTCTCGTACTTTTCAGGACAGTTTGTTCTACTACACAGAGAATTTTTTGCCAAATATTCAGTAGAACTAAAAGAACTGTTTAAAACACAGTTAGAAATGCTTTTTCCTTGAGTTGGTGTTTCAGGAATTTGTTCTAAATCATTAGTCTTACAAACACATTTACTAATAACCCTAACAGGCTCGTTTTCGCCATAATTAAAAAACATTGCTTTTCCTTCGCTGTTGATAGGTATGCTTGTATATATATTTTTATTGCTGCTACATAAACTGCAATTGCTCCTTCCAAAAATAATATACGAATTTTCTAAGAAGTACGCCTCCGTATATTCACTGTGTTGTCGAACATTTTCCATTGCATCTATAAACTGTTACGCAGTTGCCAATCCATACCTTGGAAGCTTTTCGTTAAACTGACAACATTTCTTTTGAATATTGCTATGAAGCTTTGCCAAAGCATTTCTAGCCGACTTTTCAACAGCATCCGCTCTTTCAAAGAGAATTTTAATCTGTAACTTTGAATACTTTTCGTGATCCCGATAAAACATGCGTCAAATGTTTCTCAATTTAAAAAGATCAGCCTGCATTTTTGCCATATTCTTGTATTTCTGAATGTAATTTTTCCCTTTGTCCTTATGCGTTCTTCGGTACAACCTCGCAGAGAATTTAATTTTTTCATTATAGCTTTTGTCACCCCAGTATCTACCCATTATTCTGGTAGCAACTTTTTTCTTATGTTCTTTTCGATAATCTATATCGCTATCATACCGTTCCTTGCTCTTTTGTTTGGCTGTCTAATTTTTCCCTTCTCGATACCCCTGATCCGTAAGATACCTCTGTTTTCCTCTGTCATATTTCATTTTCTTAAATCCTGGATCACAAGACATCTTAGTAGCAATCCTTACACTTTCTCGAGCTTTATTGCGTTCGGTGGCATTTTTATCTCTTTTAAATAAACTTTTCTGATATTTCAGGATGTTAGCTTTATTTTTTATGTAGTAAAGTTTTCTATTCGTAGAAATTTTGATTGCTCTATTTTGATATTTTTTTGGTTATTCTTTCTTTTTTTCCACTCGCGTGAGACTATATTTTTTTAAGGTTTAAAATTATTAAGTACACAAAATCCCGTGCCGAGTATCTAAAACCTAGCATAAAACAAAACTAATTTTAAAATTTTCAGGTATTTATCTTGTTTGAATTACAAAATTATTATTATTGGTTAGACATCATAAATATTTTTGCAGTTTACATAATAATTTTAGCGATTCTGGACTGAAAACTAAAATAATTGCAATTATGAGACAATAATATGGAGATATGTACTTTACGGGTTACAAACCAAAAAAAGTTTGGTTCCAGGATACAATAATAAATTTGAACTGAGATGAAAAAAATTTTTCTTCCAGGAGACGAAAAGCAAAACTAATTTTAGAATTTTCATGTATTTTTGTTGTTTAAATTAAAAAAATTACTATTACTGATTAGTCATCATAAATATTTTTGAAGTTTAAATAATAATATTAGAGATTAAGACAAAAAAGAAAATTTTGTTTCCAGTAGTTTAGGTTACTATTGAGACAAGTAGCTATTATTACTATAGAGTTCATTACCATGAACTGTTTTATTGCTTCAAAATTCAAATATCTTTGAAAAGACTGCAGTATCAAAATACATCAAAAATGCAATTTTTTTTGACAAAATTGATTCTACTTTAACAAGTATTTTATTTTTAATTACAAAAGTGACTAGATGTTGCAATTTCCTTTAAAATGAGCTATTATACAGCTCTCTATGATTTTCCAGTGCCCAGCTAGCTGAGGAGAAAAATCAAGCGGAAAAAAAAAATCCCGTTTGTGGAGAATAACGTGGTAAAAGTCTATTTTCTTGATTTTCAAGCCAATATATTTTCTTTGTTATTCAAGGCAAAGGGCGGTAAGTTTCCCTTATAGAGGATTCGGACAAGGCGGTTCTAATGGTGTACTTTTTGTTTTGATCTGACTCTTTTTTTAGGAGTTGGGGGGTTTTATATTTCTTAACATTGGAGGTGATCGTCTCTAACTAGGTTGCTAGCTACCGCTGCAACCCGGATAACATATCAGTTACTATGGGAGAGAGATCGTTCTTTACTGTAACGTCTCTTACTAGGTTGCTAGCTACCGCTGCAACCCGGATTTAACTTGCGTATAGCTTGCTTTGATCTAACCATTATCTAATTATGAATGAGAACATTTACAGTTCTGACGCTTCTTATATAGTAATTATGGCGTCACGGCGTAATGATTTTATTTCATGACGTCATGGCGCAATGGTATTATTTCATGACGTCTTCAGAAACAACAATATAATTTCGTGTATTTCTATTCACGTCATAGCTCTAATTTATCTAGTAGGGTTTCAGACAAGGTAGTTCTAATGATGTACTTTTGTTTTGATCTGACTGTATTTTTAGGAGTTTTGGGTTTTTATATTTCTTTGCATTGGACTGATCGTCTCTTGCTAGGTTGCTAGATACTGCTGCAACCCAAATTATGAGAGGCAGCCTGGCCGAGTGGTCCAAGGCACTGGTGTTAGCCACCAATCTCTTCGGAGGCGTGGGTTCAAATCTTACCGCTGGTATAATGTTTGAAAGACTGCAGTGTGAAAAGACATCAAAAATGCAGTTTTTGGTGGAAAAATTTATTCTCTTTTAGAAATAATTTATTTGCCAATATATTTCCCTTGCTGTTCAGGCCAAGGGACTGAAAGTTTCCTATACAGGGGTTTCGGACAAGGCGGTTCTAATGGTGTACTTTTTGTTTTGATCTGTTTCCTCTGTTAGGAACTATGGGTTTTTATACTTCTTAACATTGGACGGGATCGTCTCTTACTAGGTTGCTAGCTACCGCTGCAACCCGGAAATAGATTATTTCACTTAGCATGGTCATGTCGTTCTTTACTGTAACAGTGGCAAGCTATCTCTGGAAACAAAGAAAGAAAAAAAAATCATCCCGTGTAGGCAGAATTTTGTAGTAGCTGCCACTTTTCTTGATTTTCAAGCCAATATATTTCCCTTGCTGTTAAAGCCAAGGGACAGAAAGTTTACTATACAGGGGTTTCGGACAAGGCGGTTCTAATGGTGTACTTTTTGTTTTGATCTGACTCCTTTTTTAGGAACTATGGGTTTTTATATTTCTTAACATTGGACGTGATCGTCTCTTACTAGGTTGCTAGCTACCGCTGCAACCCGGATCACGAACTGTTTGCTTTGATGTATCTATTGGTATCAAA
This sequence comes from Artemia sp. Qi Xiang Cuo, assembly GCF_049724085.1. Classification (NCBI taxonomy): domain Eukaryota; kingdom Metazoa; phylum Arthropoda; class Branchiopoda; order Anostraca; family Artemiidae; genus Artemia; species Artemia sp. Qi Xiang Cuo. The sequence continues at coordinate 30,527,815 of NC_142801.1, read as the reverse complement.
ATTTAGTTTTTTCGAGTTTCGGTTACTATTGAGACCAGTTGCTATTACTATATAGTTCATTACCATGAACTGTTTGATGTCTTCAAAATTTAAGCATCTTTGAAAAGACTGCAGTATAAAAATACATCAAAAATGCAGTTTTTTTTAACAAAATTGATTCTACTTTAAAAACTATTATATTTTTAATTAAAAAAGTGACTAGATGTAGCAATTTCCTTTAAAATGAGTCAATATTCAGATCTCTAGGATTTTCCAGTGCCCATCTAGCTGATGAGTAAAATGAAGCGGAATAAAAAAAGATGCCGTATGTGGAGAATATTCACGTTAAAGTAAATTTTCTTGATTTTAAAGCCAATATAACTTCTTTGTTATTCAAGCAAAGGGACGGTAAGTTTGCTATATAGAAGTTTTGGACAAGGCGGTTGTAATAGTGTACTTTTTGTTTTGATCTGGGCCTTTTTTTAGGATTTATGGGTTACATTAGTTTTTACTATGGGGCTTGATCGTCTCTTACTAGGTTGCTAGCTACCTCTGCAACCCGGATTGCTAGCTACCGATGCAACCCGGATTACATTTTATAAGTCTCAGATAGTACAATAGTGAGCATACCCATTTGTAACACGGGAGACCGGGGTTCGATTCCCCGTCAGGGAGAACTTTTAATATACTGAATTTAAAGCAACATCTTTTAAATTCAAAAAAAAATTCGTTTTAGTTACCTCCTAGCTAAAATAATGAAGATTATATGAATAAACCACAGGGTTCAGTTTTTTGGGCTTGAGTTCCTTCTTTACTATATACTATTTAAAATAAAGAACGTAATATGAATGAACCACAGGGTTCAGTTCCTTTGGGCTAGAGGTTGTTCTTTATAATATGTTATACTATCTTATTTAAAGATAAGTGTGTTGCATAATCCTCTATAAGAAAAGCCAAGAGACACAAAGTTTCTTATATAGGGTTTTCGGACAAGGTAGTCTTGCTGATTTACTTTTGTTTTGATTTGACTTTATTTTTAGGAGTTATGGGTTATTATATTTCTTAACATTGGACTTGATCGTCTCTTATTAGGTTTAATATAACCTGATTACAAACAGGAAAAAGCCTACAGCTTTTTCTTCTTTGAAATAGTAAGAGACGAACCTGAAACAATCAAGTAGCTAACTAAGTCCAATGTTTCTAATGGTTTGTTATTCCAATGATCGTATTTTAATGGAATAATTGACAAATAATATTTATGATGAACTATATTGGTCCTTTATATAATCATTCATCAATCTTTAATATGAAATATATTAAAAATGAGCTATTGAACAACTCTCCACGATGTTCCAGTGCCAAGCTATCTGTGGAATTACTAACCTATACTATAATTAAATGGCTTATAAAATTTAATATAGGCAAGAGGTCGTTCTTTATTATAATTTGTTTTGATCTGACAATTATTTTATTGATTTTTGGGTTTTTATATTTCTTAGCATTGGACTGATGGTCTCTTACTAGGTGGCTAGCTACTGCTGCAACCCGGATTCACATATATATTTATGAGAGGCAGCCTGGCCGAGTGGTCCAAGGCACTGGTGTTAGCCACCAGTTTCTTCGGAGGCGTGGGTTCAAATCTTACCGCAGGTATTATGTTTGAAAGACTGCAGTGTGAAAAGACATCAAAAATGCAGTTTTTGGTGGAAAAATTTATTCTCTTTTAGAAATAATTTATTTTAGTTACTATAGATTTTTAACCCAATTAATTTCCTTTAAAATGAGCCATTGAACAACTATCTACGATGTTCCAGTGTCAAGCTATCTCTGGAAACAAAGAAAAAAAAGAGAAAAAAAAATATACCATTTGTGGAGAATCCTGTAGTAACTGCCACTTTTCTTGATTTTCAAGCCAATATATTTCCCTTGCTGTTCAAGCCAAGGGACAGAAATTCTACTATACAGGGGTTTCGGACAAGGCGGTTCTAATGGTGTACTTTTTGTTTTGATCTGACTCCCTTTTTAGGAGCTATGGGTTTTTATATTTCTTAACATTGGACGTGATCGTCTCTTACTAGGTTGCTAGCTACCGCTGCAACCCGGATATCCCTTGCTGTACTAGTAGCTAACTAAGTCCATTGCATGCAATAAATTTTTATTCCAATTATCGTCTTTTAATGTAACATATCAGTTACTATTGGAGAGAGATCGTTCTTTACGGCATTTTTGCCATCTTCTTGTATTTCTGAATGTAATTTTTCCCTTTGTCCTTATGCGTTCTTCGGTACAACCTCGCAGAGAATTCAATTTTTTCATTATAGCTTTTGTCACCCCAGTATCTACCCATTATTCTGGTAGCAACTTTTTTCTTATGTTTGTTTCGGTAATCTTCATCATTATCATACCGTTCCTTGCTCTTTTGTCTAGCCTGCTCAATTGTTGCTTCTCTATAAAGCTTATCATTGTGATAACGCTCCTTGATCTTTTGTCTAGCCTGCTGAATTCTTGCTTCTCTGTAATCTTCATCATTTTGATAACGCTCCTTGATCTTTTGTTTGGCTGTCTCAATTTTTACTTATCGATACACCTGGACGGTTGAATACCTTTGCTTTTGGTTTTTCTTATATTTTTCTTATATCTGACTCCTCTGTTAGGAACTATGGGTTTTTATATTTCTTAACATTGGACGTGATCGTCTCTTACTAGGTTGCTAGCTACCGCTGCAACCCGGAAAACAAATGTATGTAATGGGTTTTTATTCCAATGATCGTCTTTTAACGGAAAATTTTAATATATTGACCATAATATAACTGTACTAGCCTCTACTCTATAGTTAAGTGGCCTATAAAATTTTGTATAGGCAAGAGGTCGTTCTTTACTATATATAAAAACAATGTATGGAATGGTTTGTTATTTCAGTGATCGTCTTTTAATGTACTTACTGTAACGTCAATATAATGAATAGTAAATTGTTCATTTTTGGCTTTGAAGACTCTTCGAGTAATGCGATATAATTCTTCAATCGTGTCGCATTATATGACACATGCTTTTCCATTATCATTTTGCAATGGTGCTCCTCTGGGTCCGCATGAGTGAGAATCTGTAAAATAGTATTTTTCATCATAATGCATAAGACCCAGTGATTTAGAGTATGCAACTATTATTCCAGCATTATGTTCTCTAAATAAAATTGTTAAAGCAGCCAATAATGTATTTCCTAATTCTCCATTATTTATAGAATCTAATAAGCTTCCACTGCACAACCAATTATCTTCCTAATTTAGGGAAAACACTGCGTCATACATTAGAAAATCGTCCTTGATGACATCTAAATTTTTCAATACCAAATAGTCACTAGGAGGAATCGGAAAAACTCTTGGATTTCTATTATTATTATTTTCACGTATGAGAGCATAAATAGTATCTCCTTCAATCATGTTTCTGTTCAGAATATTTTTATTCCATTGCCTTGGAGGTATAATAGCAGCTCGGACAATATTTGCGAGTACCATGGCAAAGCATTGGCTGCCTGCGTATCCAAATAGAAATATATTAGCTGCTGCTTGATTCCAGTCAGCATGTATAATTCTTGATACCTTTCTATTATTATCAAGAATACCATATGCACTTGCTGGTGCATTTGCATTTTTAGCATTTTTGTGTTGTTCTTGACGATCTTGGGTCGGTGGAATGACACGAAATATATCATTGTGATCAAGTTTTGCATTAATATTTAATTTTTTCTCCTTTGTTGACACCACCGGTCCGACACTAGTTATCCTTTTCTTATTTTTGGGATACATTTCTATTAATAAGAGTTCTTCAACTGAAGGGCTTCTCATTCTTTTTTTGGGACCTCCAACAATGGAAATTTTTTTTCATTGAGTCTGTTGTCCTTTAAAGTTTAATTCATTTGTTATACATACTTCATCTGGTGTACCTCTGAGTTGCCTTTCTGGGAACTCAAATAATGGAAGATCTGTTCTATAAATTTGTCTCAAACGGTTGTACTCAATTAAAGCATCAACATCGCAATAAATCTTTGTCTTATCAAATTCTACTAGATGTAAACCTGCACTAGTGGTCACACGGGAAAGAGAAACGTACATCATAACTGGACCGAAGCAACGATTACCTGCGTCAACAATTGCACACTGTAAACTTAGTCCTTGGGACTTGTGTATTGTAATGGCAAAGGCCAGTTGAAGAGGAAACTGTCTTCGCGTAAAAAAGACTTGCTTCAAAACTTCAAAGCGCACGGTTTCTCTGCCAATTTCAACTGGAAGTTCCAGTCCATCAAATTTTACAAGAACTCCAATTATTTCTCCATTTGGTAGCAACTTGAAGCTTGTTACTGTTCCCATTGATCCATTTACTAGCCCCTTAGCAACACAAATATTTCTTTGGAGCATTACACGTGCACCTACTGCAAGTAACAAGCTCATGAAAGAACTGGCTGTTCTTTTTTTGTCGTTGCCAAAGTTTAAAACAGTGTTTGCTGCTTTCTGTTCGATTCGTTTGTCGTCAACAACTGAAGAGAGTCGATCAACTGCAGAAAGTTTAACGTAGTCTGAGCAGCTTTTTGTAAGAAGTAAATCGTTAGCTACCATACAATTTTCATTGGTGGGCATAAGAATGACAGGTCTATTTCCCTCTTCATACAATTTTGAGTAAAGATCTATTATTTCGTCATTTGAAGCTCTGTAGGAGTTCCCAATTTTTCTCTTGTAAAGACTATTCAAATTTTCACCAGTGCAAAACCCCTGTCTAATTTCAGCAAGTGTATTAGCATAACTCTTATCCATCTTTTGTCTCACATTTATGCTTAGTTCCTCATACTCAAATAGATGCCAGAGGTTAAAAGTACCAACTGATCCGATCCTGTTTTTTACTTCTAGTCGTGTGAGAGGTATATAAGGAGGATTACCACTTACTGGTCTTAATTGAAGAAAATCTCCCAAAAAAACCCAGTTAGCATTACCCATTGGCAAATCAACTGCCAATATTTCTGATAGTCTTAAATGAATGTAGGTTAAAAGAAGAGACGAAACCATACTAATTTCATCAATAATAAAAAGTTTTGTCTCCTTAAGTGTCTTTCTCAAAGTAAGAAGTTTTTCAGTGGAGAGAGGTGTGTATTTTGTGGTGTTTTCCTGATCAATAGCTAAACTTAAACAACTATGTATTGTTAAACCATTTATACTATGTGCAGCAATACCAGTAGGTGCCATAACTACAACGGGACAATCTTCATTCTTGAACTTGTTGCAAAGTAGTCTTCTCATGACACTGATAACCCTAGATTTTCCTGTACCCCCACATCCAGATACAATCAACTTCAAAGATGCTGCACTAGTGCGCTTGGTAACTGAGTCTAAAATTTTGTCAACAACTCTCTTTTGATCAATGTTGAGCCACTCATAATCATTTTTCAACCTGTCTTCGGTGTCACCATTTAAAATCTGTTTGTTTGTGTATAGCAAATCCTCCATAGCATCTGCTGCTCTGTCAATGACTCCTCCCTGAATTGCATTTTCTGGATCATCTTCATTGTTTTCATAAATATTTTCTGCCTTCTGAATTTCTTTTGCACGTTCTCGGACCCTTTCTTCAAATTCTATATCGCTTTTCCTCTTAACAACAAATTTTTCGTGGTAAGCTACCATGTTGGGATAGTTTACGCATTCAACACAGTAGGCTTTGTAGTTGCTATTTCCACTTACTACTAGTTCATTTTCATTTCGCCAAGGTTTAAACAATTTTAAAAGATCTCCATAGTAAGCATTTTTCTTCTCGTCAGTTTCAAATGGGTTTACCTTTCTGTGCTGTATGATATACGGTTTAAAAAGCCATTTTCTGAGGTAGAAGGGCCCGTCAGTTAACATCATATTATCATCAGTACCATTACGCTCCCGTTCATACCAAGACAATAACTGAAAAAGACTGATATTTTCCATATGTTCCGGTCTTTTAGGGTGGATATCAATAACCCAGTGGGCAATGTACAAATCACTACTCTGTGGATCGTTTTTAGCAAGCTTTTCAAGCACCTCATACCTTCTCAGTGTCCTCTTCACCTCGCTCTTTTTCGCAAGGTCAATATATCTAAATTGCCTAGAAATACTATACAATTTAGTACCAAGAAGCCTATCAGCAGCTTCAACTGCTCCAACTTGACGGGTTTTTATGGACTTCAACAAGTAGGACATAGTTCGTTGACCAAGACTTTTGCATGCATTATTTAGGTCCTCCCATATTGCTTCTATTTCGACACTCTCTGCTTTTGTCATGTAATCGGTAATGTAATACGGTAATTTAGAGCCCAAATGGCAAATATATTGAACATCAATGTTTGCTTGATTAGCAATAAGTAACGCAGGAGAATAGTCATTTATATAACGCTCGTCATCTCTTCGAAGCAGATGATATATTCTTTTTCTTGGCTTTTTACTGTTTGTACCATGAGCCAAGCAGTCAAGGATGTCATATAATTCTTTTCGTTCCTTTGTAGGACGAGGAAAGCCAAACTTTCAATACGTAACCCATCTTCCTCTTTTTCTCTTATATTTTCTTTTGACTGTATTTATTACAGTGGTGTACTTGACGGTCTTTGACCAGTTTGTGAAGAGTTGGGCTAGTCAATCTATTTGGTATTTCACAAGTTATAATACTATTGATATACTGAATCACTTCAGACGCTGCTGATTTCCAAATAATAGGAGCATCTTCAATCCGCAATACACAATGTACATGAGGCGCACCTCGTTTCTGATACTCGATACGCCAGAAATGATCCTTAATCTTACCAAACAAAGGATTTGTCTTTGAACAAATTAGCTCATTAAATATAGGTGTCTATTTTTTGTCAAAGTGCATGGAAACTGCAATTGGATCTAGACACGTCAACTCTGCTGGGGTCATTTTTGCCACACCAGGTAAGTTCTTATGGACAGTCCGTAAATAGTCAATAAATTCAGGAGAGTACCACTCAGCACATGAAACTGTCAGAAACAAAGTAGGTGGACCCAATTGCTCAATCATTGACTTTACTTTATAGGAAAGAGATTGAAAATACTGCTGAGATCCTCTGATTTTTGATTGAACGGAAAACAAAGTCGCTTCCATCTCTCCATCACGAGAATGAAGCCTGTCTATAAATTGACGAGCTTTTTGATTTGGTTTCACAGTCCGCAACATGTGACCGACGCTATTACACATGTAAGAGAATTCTTGCAATTGGAAGCTGTGAAAAAGAAACTGTGTGTCAAGACGAAACTTAGTATGTCTGCTAAGAAGCCTTGATTTAAAATATTCTGCATTCCTAATCCGAAATGGTCTTGCCTTGTCACGCAAGCCATATTTGCCTTTCGGGAAAAGATTTGGAAACACTTTTAGATCAAGTTCTTCCTGAAATAAGTCTTCGCTCTCACCTTTTAGTTTCTTGATTTGAAATTGGTCAGTACCAAGATCTTTCATCTGCTTAAAATCTTCAATGAAGTCTTTTGGAACCGCTGAATTGAGAGGCTGGACAGAAAAATGTTCAACCAATGTAGATTTTACACTTTCTGTCAGTTTCTGAAGGATTGCAGCTTCCGGTATTTCAGGTAAATTATCAACACCAACCGCTTTTTCAGCAAGACGTGCTTCAAGTATTTTATTTAAATCTTCTAGGGTGTATGCACGTATTGTTTTATAGAGACGGTTGTTCTCTCTTAACCACAACAGTGCTTCAGGGACTTTTCTCAGATCTATTAGTGCAGTCCAAACATTCTTGTTGTAAGTAGGCTGACCATTGACAATGACTACAAAACTATCAATGTTAAGAAGTTTTTCAGGCTGAATATCTGCATTTGCTTGCACATCAACAGGTAGATATACTATTATCCCCTTAAGATCGTCAACAAGTTCTGTACTAGGTCTCTTCAATGCAGTTACCTGCCCTAATCTGACGATCGTAAGACAAGGCATTACAAATCGAATTATTGCCATTTCAAAATTATTTAAACACTTTATACATTCCGGTGTACAGTCTATATGAAGGTTATTTAATACTGATCGGGCATTCTCCTGACTTTTCAACATTTTCCCAGCACAGTAATCACAGACAGAGAATGAATCTATAACATCCTCTTTCCAACCTGTACAATAAATTAGCTGTTCTCTGTCATCTTTGGGTATGTCCTGTTGTAGGTGTTCTAAAATCGTGGCCAACATTACATCAAAACCTTTCTTATTTGAAAGGGATTTTAGACTCTTCAATTGATATTTTGTCTTTATCTGCTCGCAACTGTCACAATGCATTGTGGGGTATACATCCCTGATGTTAGCTACCTTATCAAGGCTCTCAACAAATAATTTTATTATTGTATATTCATCCACAGAAACTCTAATATTGCTATCACCGTAGATGAAGTCTTGACTATTATTACGACAGAGTCTACTTGACACTTCTTCTATATAATGACTTAGTTCCTTGTACGAGCCCTGGACTTTTAGTAGATTAATATGTTGTATAATCTTACATTTTGATACTGCCTTATATACGCTATTAATGAAACAGTTCAAGACAGGAAAATGTGGAGCTAGTGCCCTTAGAGAACGCAAATAGCTCTGACATCCCTCATTTGGGCTACAGTATAACGAATGCCCATGCTTTCTTGTGTCCCTGTAATTGATTTCACAATAATCCAAGCCGCCAAGGTAGAAATTAACCACTTTGTCAGTTGAAAATTTTAATGCTATATTATTTTCAAGGACATCAAAAAGAATTTGACATAATTCAATATCCGTCGGATAGAGCTTGCAGATATCAGGGTGACATTGCCAAGTAACCTGCTGCCCAATTTTTGGTTTTGAATGTTTACTCAGATTGTTATAGGTGACTTCAGCCATCATAATTTCCTTGTCAGATCTAGATTCAGAGCATTTTTCAATAGTTGTCTTGTACTTTTCAGGACAGTTTGTTCTACTACACAGAGAATTTTTTGCCAAATATTCAGTAGAACTAAAAGAACTGTTTAAAACACAGTTAGAAATGCTTTTTTCTTGAGTCGGTGTTCCAGGAAATTGTTCTAAATCATTAGTCTTACAAACACATATACTAATAACCCTAACAGGCTCGTTTTCGCCATAATGAAAAACATTGCTTTTCCTTCGCTGTTGATAGGTATGCTTGTATATATATTTTTATTGCTGCTACATAAACTGCAATTGCTCCTTCCAAAATTAATATACGAATTTTCAAAGAAGTACGCCTCCGTATATTCACGGTGTTGTCGAACATTTTCCATTGCATCTATAAACTGTTCCGCAGTTGCCAATCCATACCTTGGAAGCTTTTCATTAAACTGACAACATTTCTTTTGGATATTACTATGAAGCTTTGCCAAAGCATTTCTAGCCGACTTTTCAACAGCATCTGCTCTTTGAAAGAGAATTTTAATCTGTAATTTTGAATACTTTTCGTGATCCTGGTTAAACATGCGTAAAATGTTTTTCAATTTACGTACATCACCCTGCATTTTTGCCATCTTCTTGTATTTCTGAACTTAATTTTTACCTTTGTCCCTACGCGCTCTTCGGTAAAACCTCGCAGAGAATTTAATTTTTTCATTATAGCTTTTGTCACCCCAGTATCTACCCATTATTCTGGTAGCAATTTTTTTCTTATGTTTGTTTCGGTAATCTTCATTATTATCATACCGTTCCTTGCTCTTTTGTCTAGCCTGCTCAATTGTTGCTTCTCTATAAAGTTTATCATTGTGATAACGCTCCTTGATCTTTTTCTAGCCTGCTCAATTCTTGCTTCTCTGTAATTTTCATCATTTTGATGACGCTCTTTGATCTTTTGTTTGGCTGTCTCAATTTTTACTTGTGGATACACCTGGACGGTTGAATACCTGTGCTTTTGGTTTTTCTTATATTTGATGCGGTAATCTTCATCATTGTGATAACTCTCCTTGAACTTTTGATTGGCTGTCTCAATTTTTGCATGTCTATAATCTTCATCATTGAGATAACACATCTTGCTGTTTTGTTTTGCTCTCTCAATTATTACTTCTCGATACGCCTGGTCGGTTGAATACCTTTGCTTTTTTCTTTTCAAGTTACTATCTCTGTTGTTTGTGTAGTACTGTTTTTTCAACTTGCGTATAGCTTGCTTCGATCTAACCATTATCTAATCAAGAATGAGAGAATTTACATCTTTGTCGTTCTTAAGTAGTAATTATGACGTCACGACGTAATGATTTTATTGACGTCATGGCGCAATGATATTATTTCATGACGTCTTCAGAAACAACAATATATTTTCGTGTTTTTCTATTCACGTCATAGCTCTAATATAAAACTATGATGCCATTCATTATTCATCTAGTAGGGTTTCAGACAAGGTAGTTCTAATGATATACTTTTGTTTTGATCTGACTCTATTTTTAGGTGTTTTGGGTTTTTATATTTCTTAGCATTGGACTGATCGTCTCTTACTAGGTTGCTAGCTACTGCTGCAACCCAAATTCACATATATATTTATTTATGAGAGGCAGCCTGGCCGAGTGGTCCCAAGCACTGGTGTTAGCCACCAGTCTCTTCGGAGGCGTGGGTTCAAATCTTACCGCTAGTATGCGATTATGTTTGAAAGACTGTAGTGTGAAAAGACATCGAAAATGCAGTTTTTGGTGGAAAAATTTATTCACTTTTAGAAATAATTTATTTTAGTTACTATAGATTTTTAACCCAATTAATTTCCTTTAAAATGAGCTATTGAACAACCCTCTATGATGTTCCAGTGCCAAGCTATCTCTGGATACAAAAGAAAAGAGAAAAAAAAGAAAAAAATATCCCGTTTAGCCAGAATGTTGTAATAGCTGCCACTTTTCTTGATTTTCAAGCCAATATATTTCCCTTGCTGTTCAAGCCAAGGGACAGAAAGTTTCCTATACAGGGGTTTCGGACAAGGCGGTTCTAATGGTGTACTTTTTGTTTTGATCTGACTCCTCTGTTAGGAGCTATGGGTTTTTATATTTCTTAACATTGGACGTGATCGTCTCTTACTAGGTTGCTAGCTACCGCTGCAACCCGGATTACAGTTCTGACGCTTCTTATATAGTAATTATGACGTCACGGCGTAATGATTTTATTTCATGACGTCATGGCGCAATGGTATTATTTCATGACGTCTTCAGAAACAACAATATAATTTCGTGTATTTCTATTCACGTCATAGCTCTAATTTATCTAGTAGTGTTTCTGACAAGGTAGTTCTAATGATTTACTTTTGTTTTGATCTGACTGTATTTTTAGGAGTTTTGGGTTTTTATATTTCTTAGCATTGGACTGATCGTCTCTTGCTAGGTTGCTAGCTACTGCTGCAACCCAAATTATGAGAGGCAGCCTGGCCGAGTGGTCTAAGGCACTGGTGTTAGCCACCAGTCTCTTCGGAGGCGTGGGTTCAAATCTTACCGCTGGTATACGATTATGTTTGAAAGACTGCAGTGTGAAAAGACATCAAAAATACAGTTTTTGGTGGAAAAATTTATTCTCTTTTAAAAATAATTTATTTTAGTTACTATAGGTTTTTAACCCAATTAATTTCCTTTAAAATGAGCCAATGAACAACTCTCTACGATGTTCCAGTGCCAAGCTATCTCTGGGTACAAAAGAAAAAGAGAAAAAAAAAATATCCTGTTTAGGCAGAATGTTGTAGTAGCTGCCACTTTTCTTGATTTTCAAGCCCATATATTTCCCTTGCTGTTCAAGCCAAGGGACAGAAAGTTTACTATACAGGGGTTTCGGACAAGGTGGTTCTAATGGTGTACTTTTGAATTTGATCTGACTCCTTTTTTAGGAACTATGGTATATTTCTTAACATTGGACGTGATCGTCTCTTACTAGGTTGCTAGCTACCGCTGCAACCCGGATATGGAGTACAGATCATTCCTTAATGTTAATACTGCTGCAACCCGGATTCACATACACAGTTATGAGAGGCAGCGTGGACGAGAGGTCCAAGGCGCTGGTGTTAGCCACCAGTCTCATCGGAGGCGTGGGTTCAATTCTTACCGCTGGTATACGATTATGATTTATGTACAAAAATCAAATATCTTTGAAAAGACTGCAGTATGAAAAGACATCAAAAATGCAGTTTTTGGTGGAAAATTTTATTCTCTTTTAGCAATAATTTATTTTAGTTACAAAAGATTTTTAACCCAATTAATTTCCTTTAAAATGAGCCATTAAACAACTCTCTACGATGTTCCAGTGCCAAGCCATCTGTGGAAAAGAAAGAAAAAAAATATGCCGTTTAGGCAGAATGTTGTAGTAGCTGCCACTTTTCTTTATTATCAAGCCAATATATTTCGGTTATACGGGTTTTAAACGGGTTTCATTTACTATGGACTAAAATTTGTTCTTTGATGTGATAATTGACAAATATCATTTATGATGAACTATATCGGTATTTTGTGTAAACAAAACTCAAATATCTTTGAAAAGACTGCAGTATGAAAATACATCAAAACTGCAGTTTTTTTGACAAAATTGATTCTACTTTTAAAAATATTTTATTTTTAATTACAAAAGGCACTAGATGTAACAGTTTCTTTTAAAATGAGCTATTATACAGCTCTCTAAGAATTTCCAGTGCCCAGCTAGCTGAGGAGAAAGAAAAAGCGGAAAGAAAAAAAAGATGCCGTTTGTGGAGAATATCGTGATTAAAGTCAATTTTCTTGATTTTCAAGCCAATATATTTTCTTTGTTATTCAAGCCAAAGGACGGTAAGTTTGCTGTATAGAAGTTTTGGACAAGGTGGTTCTAATAATTTACTCCATGTTTTGATCTGAATCTTTTTCAGGAGTTATGCGTTACTTTAGTTTTTACTATGGGGCGTGATCGTCTCTTACTAAGTTGCTAGCTACCGCTGCAACCTGGAAAATAAAGAAAAGATAATCTATGGGGGTAACTATCGATAGAGATGAAGGGGAATTTAGGATCAATTCAATTTATCATTTTTCAATTAAAAAGCAGATTTCAATAATTGTTCTGAAACGAATGATAACCTAACGAACAAAGGGAGGGGGGTTCAAACCATCTAAATCCTCTGTATACGTCCTTGAATGTTATTATTATCCTTTAAAATCAGCCATTGAACAATTCTCTACGATGTTCCAGTGCCACGATATTGATGGAATATAAAGTTTAAATACAACTTTACGACGAACTGTTTGATCGCTTCAAAAATCAAACATGTTTGAAAAGACAGCAGTATAAAAAGACATCAGAATACAGTTTTTAGTGGAAAAATTTATCCTGTTTTAAAAATAATTTGTTTCAGTTACGAAAGGTTTTAACCCAATTAATTTCCTTTAAAATGAGCCATTGAACAACTATCTGTGGAAAAGAAAGAAAGAAAAAAACAGATGCTAATTAGGCAGAATGCTGTAGTAACTGCCACTTTTCTTGATTTTCAACCTAATATATTTTCCTTGCTGTTCAAGCCAAATGACAGAAAGTTTCCTCTACAGGGGTTTCAGACATGGCGGTTCTAATGGTGTACTCTTTGTTTTGATCTGACTTTTTTTAGGAGTTATGGGTTTTTATATTTTTTAACATTCGACGTGATTTCGACACTCTCTGCTTTAGTCATGTAACCAATAATGTAATACGGCAATTTAGAGCCCAAATGGCCAATATATTGAACATCAATGTTTGCTTAATAACAATTAGTAACGTAGGAGAATAGTCATTTATATAACGCTCGTCATCTCTTCGAAGCAGATCATATATTCTTTTTCTTGGCTTTTTACGGTCTGTACCATGAGCCAATCAGTCAAGGTTGTCATATAATTCTGTTCGTTCCTTTGTAGGACGAGGAAAGCCCTACTTACAATACGTAACCCATCTTCCTCTTTTTCTCTTATATTTTCTTTGACAGTATTTATTACAGTGGTGCACTTGATGTTCTTTGACTAGTTTGTGAAGAGTTGGACTTGTCAATCTATTTGGTATTTCACAAGTTATAATACTATCAATATATTGAATCACTTCAGATGCTGTTGAATTCCCAATAATAGGAGCATCTTCAATCCACAACACAAAGTACATGAGGCGCACCTCGTATCTGATACTCGATACGCCAGAAATGATTCTGAATTTTACCAAACAAAGGATTTGTCTTTGAACAAATTAGCTCATTAAATATAGGTGTCCATTTTTCTTCAAAGTGATTGGAAACTGCAGCTGGATCTAGACACGTCAACTCTGCTGGGGTCATTTTTGCTACACCAGGTATGTTTTCATGGACAGTCCGTAAATAGTCAATAAATTCAGGAGAGTACCACTCAGCACATGAAACTGTCAGAAAAAAAGTCGCTGGACCCAATTGCTCAATCATTGACTTTACTTTATAGGAAAGAGATTGAAAATACTGCTGAGATCCTCTTATTTTTGACTGAACAGAAAACAAAGTCGCTTCCATCTCTCTATCACAGGAGTGAAGCCTTTCTAAATTGACGAGCATTTTGACTTGGTTTCACAGTTCGCAACATATGACCGACGCTATTACACATGTACCAGAATTCTTTCAATTGGAAGCTGTGAAAAAGAAATTGTTTGTCAAGACGAAACTTAGTATGTCTGCTAAGAAGCCTTGATTTAAAATATTCTGCATTCCTAATCCGAGAAGGTTTTGCCTTGCCACGCAAGCCATATTTGCCTTTCGGGAAAAGATTTGGAAACACTTTTAGATCAAGTTCTTCCTAAAATAAGTCTTTGCTTTCACCTTTTAGTTTCTTGATTTACAATTGGTGAGTACCAAGATCTTTCATTTGCTTAAAATCTTCAATGAAATCTTTTGAAACCGCTGAATTGAGCTGCTGGACAGAAAAATGTTCAACCAATGTAGATTTTGCGCTTTCTGTCAGTTTCTGAAGGATTGCAGCTTCCGGTATTTCAGGTAAATTATCAACACCAACCGCTTCTTCAGCAAAATGCGTTTCAAGTATTTTATTTAAATCTTCTAGGGTGTACGCACGTATTGTTTTATAGAGACTGTTGTTCTCTCTTAACCACAACAGTGCTTCAAGGACTTTTCTCAAATCTATTAGTGCACTCCAAACATTCTTGTTATAAGTAGGCTGGCCATTGACAATGACTACAAAACTATCAATGTTATGAAGTTTTTCAGGCTGAATATCTACATTTACTTTCACATCAACAGGTAGATATACTATTCTACCCTTAAGAGCGTCAACACGTTCTGTTCTAGGTCTCTTCAACGCAGTTACTTGCCCTAATCTGATGATCTTAAGGCAAGGCATTACAAATCGAATCATTGCCATTTCAAAATTATTTAGACACTTTATACATTCCGTTCTACAGTCGATATGAAGGTCATTTAATACTGATCGGACATTCTCCTGACTTTTCGACATTTTCCCAGCACAGTAATCACAGACAGAGAATGAATCTATGAGATCCTCTGTCAAACCTGTACAATCAATCAGTTGTTCTCTGTCATATTCGGGTATGTCCTGTTGGAGGTGTTCTAAAATCGTGGCCAACATTACATCAAAACCTTTCCTATATGAAAGGGATCTTAGATTCTTCATTTGGCATTTTGTCTTTATCTGCTCACAACTGTCACAAAGCATTGTGGGGTATACATCCCTGATGTTAGGTACCTTATTAATTTCCTTTAAAATTGAGCCATTGAACAACTCTCTACGATTTTTCAGTGCCAAGCTATATATGGAATATAAAGTTTAAATACAATTTTACCACGAACTTTTTGATTGCTTCAAAAATCAAATATCTTTGAAAAGACAGCAGTATGAAAAGAAATCAAAAATACAATTTTTAGTGGAAAAAATTATCCTGTTTTAAAAATAATTTGTTTTAGTTACAAAATATTTTTAACCCACTTAATTTCCTTTAAAATGAACCATTGAATAACTCTCTGCGATGTTCCAGTGCCAAGCTATCTGCGGAAAAGAAGAAAGAAAAAAAGATGCCGTTTGTGGAGAATAACATTGTTAAAGTCAATTTTCTTGATTTTTAAGCCAATATATTTTCTCTGTTATTCAAGCCAAAGGACGGTAAGTTTGCTATATAGAAGTTTTGGACAAGGTGGTTCTAATAGTGTACTTCTAGTTTCGATCTGAATTTTTTTTAGGAGTTATTAGTCTTATATTTCTTAACATTGGACGTCTCTTACTAGGTTGCTAGCTACCGCTGCAACCCGAATCTCTTATTAGTTTGCAAGCTACCGCTGCAACCCTGACTATTATTTTAATCCTTCGGTTACTATGGGCAAAAAAAAATCTTTCTTTGTTATAAAGAATGTTAAAAAATTAGTATAATCTTGGCCTACCTGTGTGCCTATAAGCTATAAGTATCTTGATGGCGGCAAACTCAATTGAAATACGGTTCCTCTTCAACTTATATCCCTTTCTACAATATGTTTATCGAAATTTGCTGTGTATTTAATGTTTTGGATATCATGGGCTAGAGTTTGTTCTTTACAATAACATATAGTTAAGTGAGGCAGCGTGGCCGAGCCGTCTAAGGCGCTGGTAATAGCCACCGGTCTCTTTGGAGGCGTGAGTTCGAAACCCTATACTTCCAGTATTTTATACCAAATCAAACAAATTATTTGTCTGAGTCAAATTTTAACCTTATTTTAGTTACTATTGGATGAAGTTCGTTCTTAACTGTAAAACTAGGTTGCTAGCTACTGCTGCTACCCAGATTCACATATATAATTATGAGAGGCAGCGTTGCCAAGTGGTCCAAGGCGCTGGTGGTAGCCAGCAGTGTCTTCGGAGGAGTTGGTTCAAATCTTACCGCTGGTATACGATTATGATTTATGTACAAAAATCAAATATCTTTGAAAAATTTATTCTCTCTTAGAAATAATTTATTTTAGTTACAAAATATTTTCAACCCAATTAATTTCCTTTAAAATGAGCCATTGAACAACTCTCTACGATGTTCCAGTACCAAGCTATCTGTGGAAAAAAAAGAAAAAAAAATATCCCGTTTAGGCAGAAGGTTGTAGTAGCTGCCACTTTTCTTGATTTTCAAGCCAATATATTTCCCTTGCTGTTCAAGTCAAGGGACAGAAAGTTTTCTATACAGGGGTTTCGGACAGGGCGGTTCTAATGGTGTACTTTTTGTTTTGATTTGACTCCTTTTTTAGGAGATATGGGTTTTTATATTTCTTAACATTGGACGTGATCGTCTCTTACTAGGTTGCTAGCTACCACTGCAACCCGGATCTTTATTATAATTTTTAATATATTGACTTTAAATGTAACTTAACTTGCCTATACTATAGTTAAGTGGCCTATAAAATTTAGCATAGGCAAGAGGTCGTTCTTTATTATCTAAAACAAAGAACATAATATGTTCTTTGCCACAGGCCACAGGGTTCAGTTCCTTTGGGCTAGAGTTTGTTCTTTATAATATGTTATACTATCTTATTTAAAGATAAGTGTGTTGCATAATCCTCTATAAAAAAAGCCAAGAGACACAAAGTTTCTTATATAGGGTTTTCGGACAAGGTAGTTTTGCTGATTTACTTTTGTTTTGATTTGACTTTATTTTTAGGAGTTATGGGTTATTATATTTCTTAACATTGGACTTGATCGTCTCTTATTAAGTTTAATATAACCTGATTACAAACAGGAAAAAGCCTACGGCTTTTTCTTCTTTGAAATAGTAAGAGACGAACCTCAAACAATCAAGTAGCTAACTAAGTCCAATGTTTCTAATGGTTTGTTATTCCAATGATCGTATTTTAATGGAATAATTGACAAATAATATTTATGATGAACTATATTGGTCCTTTATATAATCATTCATCAATCTTTAATATGAAATATATTAAAAATGAGCTATTGAACAACTCTCCACGATGTTCCAGTGCCAAGCTATCTGTGGAATTACTAACCTATACTATAATTAAATGGCGTATAAAATTTAATATAGGCAAGAGGTCGTTCTTTATTATAATTTGTTTTGATCTGACTATTTTTAGGAGTTTTGGGTTTTTATATTTCTTAGCATTGGACTGATGGTCTCTTACTAGGTTGCTAGCTACTGCTGCAACCCGGATTCACATATATATTTATGAGAGGCAGCCTGGCCGAGTGGTCCAAGGCACTGGTGTTAGCCACCAGTTTCTTCGGAGGCGTGGGTTCAAATCTTACCGCTGGTATTATGTTTGAAAGACTGCAGTGTGAAAAGACATCAAAAATGCAGTTTTTGGTGGAAAAATTTATTCTCTTTTAGAAATAATTTATTTTAGTTACTATAGATTTTTAACCCAATTAATTTCCTTTAAAATGAGCCATTGAACAACTATCTACGATGTTCCAGTGCCAAGCTATCTCTGGAAACAAAGAAAAAAAAGAGAAAAAAAAATATGCCATTTGTGGAGAATCCTGTAGTAGCTGCCACTTTTCTTGATTTTCAAGCCAATATATTTCCCTTGTTGTTCAAGCCAAGGGACAGAAATTCTACTATACAGGGGTTTCGGACAAGGCGGTTCTAATGGTGTACTTTTTGTTTTGATCTGACTCCCTTTTTAGGAGCTATGGGTTTTTATATTTCTTAACATTGGACGTGATCGTCTCTTACTAGGTTGCTAGCTACCGCTGCAACCCGGATATCCCTCGCTGTACTAGTAGCTAACTAAGTCCATTGCATGCAATAACTTTTTATTCCAATTATCGTCTTTTAATGTAACATATCAGTTACTATGAGAGAGAGAGCGTTCTTTACTGTATCGGTAATCTTCATCATTATCATACCGTTCCTTGCTCTTTTGTTTGGCCTGCTCAATTGTTGCTTCTCTATAAAGTTTATCATTGTGATAACGCTCCTTGATCTTTTGTCTAGCCTGCTCAATTGTTGCTTCTCTGTAATCTTCATCATTTTGATAACGCTCCTTGATCTTTTGTTTGGCTGTCTCAATTTTTACTTCTCGATACACCTGGACGGTTGAATACCTTTGCTTTTGGTTTTTCTTATATTTGATGCAGTAATCTTCATCATTGTGATAACTCTCCTTGAACTTTTGTTTGGCTGTCTCAATTTTTGCATGTCTATAATCTTCATCATTGAGATAACACATCTTGCTGTTTTGTTTTGATCTCTCAATTATTACTTCTCGATACGCCTGGTCGGTTGAATACCTTTGCTTTTTTCTTTTCAAGTTACTATCTCTGTTGTTTGTGTAGTACTGTTTTTTCAACTTGCGTATAGCTTGCTTCGATCTAACCATTATCTAATCAAGAATGAAAGAATTTACATCTTTGTCGTTCTTAAGTAGTAATTATGACGTCACGGCGTAATGATTTTATTGTCGTCATGGCGCAATGATATTATTTCATGACGTCTTCAGAAACAACAATATATTTTCGTGTTTTTCTATTCACGTCATAGCTGTAATATAAAACTATGATGCCATTCATTATTTATCTAGTAGGTTTTCAGACAGGGTAGTTCTAATGATATACTTTTGTTTTGATCTGACTCTATTTTTAGGAGTTTTGGGTTTTTATATTTCTTAGCATTGGACTGATCGTCTCTTACTAGGTTGCTAGCTACTGCTGCAACCCAAATTCACATATATATTTATTTATGAGAGGCAGCCTTGCCGAGTGGTCCAAGGCACTGGTGTTAGCCACCAGTCTCTTCGGAGGCGTTGGTTCAAATCTTACCGCTGGTATGCGATTATGTTTGAAAGACTGCAGTGTGAAAAGACATCGAAAATGCAGTTTTTGGTGGAAAAATTTATTCTCTTTTATAAATAATTTATTTTAGTTACTATGGATTTTTAACCCAATTAATTTCCTTTAAAATGAGCTATTGAACAGCCCTCTACGATGTTCCAGTGCCAAGCTATCTCTGGATACAAAAGAAAAGAGAAAAAAAAAAGAAAAACATATCCCGTTTAGGCAGAATGTTGTAGTAGCTGCCACTTTTCTTGATTTTCAAGCCAATATATTCCCCTTGCTCATCAAGCCAAGGGACAGAAAGTTTCCTATACAGGGGTTTCGGACAAGGCGGTTCTAATGGTGTACTTTTTGTTTTGATCTGACTCCTCTGTTAGGAACTATGGGTTTTTATATTTCTTAACATTGGACGTGATCGTCTCTTACTAGGTTGCTAGCTACCGCTGCAACCCGGATTTCATAAAGTGAAATTGTTAATCAAACATTCTAAATATTTTTGTAGTTTACAGAGTTTTGCTTGTCATAATATAAATTATAATTCTTCTATTCAGGTCATAGCTCTAACAAAACTATGACGACATTCATTATTTATCTAGTAGGGTTTCAGACAAGGTGGTTTTAATGATGTTCTTTTGTTTTGATCTGACTTTACTTTTAGGAGTTCTAGGTTATTATATTTCTTAGTATTGGACTGATCGTCTCTTACTAGGTTGCTAGCTACTGCTGCAACCTGGATTCACATATAGATATGAGAGGCAGCGTGGCCGAGTGGTCCAAGGCACTGGTTTTAGCCACCAGTCTCTTCGGAGGTGTGGGTTTATAATAAATATTATCCGAGTTGCAGAGGTAGCTAGCAACCTAGTAAGCGATGATCACGTCCAAAGTTAAGAATCCGAGTTGCAGCGGTAGCTATCAACCTAGTAAGAGACGATCAAGCCCCACAGTAAAAACTAAAGTAACCCATAACTCCTGAAAAAGATTAAGATTAAAACAAGAAGTATACTATTAGAATCGCCTTGTTCAAAAACCTCTATATAGCAAACTTACCGGCCCTTGGCTTGAATAACAAGGAATCCGGGTTGCAGCGGTAGCTAGTAACCAAGTAAGAGACGATGACGTCCAATGTAAGAAATATAAAGACCCATAACTTCTAAAAAAGGAGTCAGATCAAAACAAAAAGTACACCATTATAACTAGCTTGTTCGAAACCCCTGTATCGGAAACTTTCTATCCCTTGGCTTGAACAGCAAGGAAAATATATTGGCTTGGAAATAAGGAAAAGTGATAGCTACTACAACATTCTGCTTAAACGGGATATTTTTTTTCTTTTTTTTTCTTTTCCACAGATAGCTTGGCACTGGAACATCGTAGAGAGTTGTTCAATAGCTCGTTTTAAAGGAAATTAATTGGGTTAAAAATCTTTTGTAACTAAAATAAATTATTTTTAAAAGAGATCCGGGTTGCAGCGGTAGATAGCAACCTAGTAAGAGACGATCACGTCCATCCGGGTTTCACGTCCAATGTTTGTATAATAAAGAACGAACTCTTGCCTATAGTAACTTGTATAGGCAACTTAACTGTAATGTAAGCTTGTATCCGGGTTGCAGCGGTAGCAAGCAGCCTAATAAGAGACGATCACATCCCATATCCAGGTTGCAGCGGTATTACATAAAGGATAGATATAGCTCATCATAAATGGTGTTGGTGTAAAGAATCTCCTATAGTAGTTATTGATAGCATTTCTGTTTAGACTTTTAATTGACAATCCGGGTTGCAGCGGTAGCTAGCAACCTAGTAAGAGACGATCACGTCCAATGTTAAGAAATATAAAAACCCATAGCTCCTAAAAAGAGAGTCAGACCAAAACAAAAAGTACACCATTAGAACCGCCTTGTCCGAAACCCCTTTATAGGAAACTTTCTGTCATTTGGCTTGAACAGCAAGGGAAATATATAGGCTTGAAAATCAGGAAAATTGACTTTAACCACGTTATTCTCCACAAACGGCATATTTTTTTTTCTTTCTTTTCCACAGATAGCTTGGCACTGGAACATCGTAGAGAGTTGTTCAATAGCTCATTTTAAAGGAAATTAATTGGGTTAAAAATCTTTAGTAACTAAAATAAATTATTTCTAAGAGAGAATAAATCTTTCAATTAAAAACTGCATTTTTGATGTCTTTTGATACTGCAGTCTTTTCAAAGATATTTGATTTTTGCACATAAATCATAATCGTATACCAGCGGTAAGATTTGTTACAATAAAGAACGACACCTAGCCCATATTAACTGAAACATAAATAGGGATTATGTAATTTCCATCAGTATCATGGCTGTAGAGATGGCTGAAACCTTGTCCGGGTCGCAGCGGCAGCTAGCAACCTAGTAAGATACATTGAACTATGTTAGCTACTTGATGTTTTAAGATTCGTCGCTTACTATTTCAAAAAAGAAGAAGCCGTAGGCTTTTTCCTGTTTTTAATTACATAAAGGACCGATATAGTTCATCATACATGGTATTTGTCAATTAGGTTTTTTTTTTTTTAATTATTTATTATTATTTTCATAAAAATACAACGTGTGGGGCGGGGTATCGCCCCTCCGATCACTTTGACTCTTAAAAAGGGCACTAGAACTTCTGATTACCAATGAGACCCCTCCGAAGCTTATACGGCCACTCATTCTATAAAAACCTTATGCCCCCAGAACATAACTTACAATCCTTGCCCTGAGGGCTGGCGGGGGGGGGGGAGGGGTTGACATCCTCGAAGACATAATTTCCGGATCTCCAAAGGGCACTAACCATTTGAATTTTCAATCAAATAAGCCCTTTCTGGAGTATCTACGACAACTCGTTCTATGCGAAGTTCCCTGGTCTAAAAATATACTTCCCATTCCATAGTTAGTCCCAATCTTTATATTTTTTATTAAGTTTTGGGAATATGGTAGAAACTCATCTGCAGGGGGTCCACTAGATCTAGCAAAATTTTGAAAGTGGTCTATAAGAAAAATTGGTTTGGGAACTACTGCTTTGGAGCCTTAATTTTGGAAAGAAAAAAAAATCATGTAAATGACGTCACACTGAAATACATTTAAAGAGCAAAAATGATAAATGATAATATTGCAATGATATTGATTTTTGAATGAAAATGCAATGAATTGCAATGAAATAATATTGCAATGAATGAAAATGATTTTATTCAAAAAGTTGGGATTATGTATTTTCTGTACATTATTATAAAAAGGAGAAGATGCAGAAGAATTAGAAGGAAGTTATTAACTGGGCCCATTTAGTTTGTAGTGATTTAAGTGTTTGCTGTTAAATCTAACTAACCTATTGCAATTTTGAGTTTTAACCTGCTTCAGAGTGCTTATAAGCCCAATTAAAGGATTATTTTCTACTGTGTTGAATATGATGCCCATTCAAATAGGAAAAATTAGCCTAAGCCCACAGGACATTCTGGGAGAAGGTTCCAATAGAACCATGGTTTTCAAAGGCACTTTGAAAACCATCAGAAAATACCGGCGGCTATAAAAAGAATTTCAATGGAAATTTCCTTTCTTGCTTTAAGCGAGGTGGAGGCTCTGAAGGATATTACTGACCACAAAAACATTGTCAGATATTTCAAAAATGAAAAGGACGAACAGTATATTTATATAGCCTTGAAGCTATGTAATACAACGCTGAAGGCAGTTGTTGAACGAAAATATAACGTTCCTCATACAGTAACGAAGAAGTATGTTTTACTCGAAGCGTCTCGTGGATTGGAATATCTCCATAGTCGTAACATAATCTACTGTGATATCAACCCTTCCAAGGTTTTGCTCAAATGGAGTTATTCTAGAAGGAAACCTGTCGAAGTCATATATTAAGGAATCATTTCTTCACTTGGCATTTATCCCTTGCCACAGACGGGATTGAACCTGTATACCTCCGATCATGAGGCATACTCTCATCTAATTCACCGTAGCAAGGTATTTAACAGTTTGATTTTTCCACAATTCTGTGTAAATACTTTTGATAAACGGATATTAACAGCAATCTTTGACACTTTTCAATTGAATCGTTTTAAGTTAGAGTTCAGATAAGACTATGTTATGATTATATGTTATCCGGGTTGCAGCGGTAGCTAGGAGCCTAGTAAGATACGATCACGTCCCACACTAGGAAATAAAACAACCAATAACTTTTAAAAATAGTTACATAAAGGACCGATATAGATCATCTTAAATGGTATTTGTCAATGTTTTTTTTTATATAATTATCCATTATTATGTAAAATGCAGTAATCCGGGTTGCAGCGGTAGCTAGCAACCTAGTAAGAGACAATCACGTCCAATGTTAAGAAATATAAAAACCCATAACTCCTAAAAAAGGAGTCAGATCAAAACAAAAAGTACACCATTAGAACCGCCGTGTCCGAAACCTCTGTATAGGAAACTTTCTGTCATTTGGCTTGAACAGCAAGGGAAATATATTGGCTTGAAAATCAAGAAAATTGACTTTAACCACGTTATGCTCCACAAACGGCATATTTTTTTCTTTTTTTTCTTTTCCACAGAGAGCTTGGCACTGTAACATTGTAGAGAGTTGTTCAATGGCTCATTTTAAAGGAAATTAATTGGGTTTAAAACGTAACTTAAAATAAAACTTTTGTAACTAAAATAAATTATTTCTAAGACAGAATAAACTTTTCCACTAAAAACTGCATTTTGATGTCTTTTCATACTGCAGTCTTTTCAAAGATATTTGCTTTTTGTATACATAAATCCGGGTTGCAGCGGTAGCTAGCAACCTAGTAAGAGACGATCACGTCCAATGTTAAGAAATATAAAAACCCATAGTTCTTAAAAAAAGAGTCAGATCAAAACAAAAAGTACACCATTAGAACCGCCTTGTCCGAAACCCCTGCATAGTAAAATTTCTGTCCCTTGGCTTGAACAGCAAGGGAAATATATTGGCTTGAAAATCAAGAAAAGTGGCAGCTACTATAACATTCTGCCTAAACGGGATATTTTTTTCTTTTTTTTTTCTTTTTTTTCTTTTTTTGTATCCAGAGATAGCTTGGCACTGGAACATCGTAGAGGGTTGTTCAATAGCTCATTTTAAAGGAAATTAATTGGGTTAAAAATCTATAGTAACTAAAATAAATTATTTCTAAAAGAGAATAAATTTTTCCACCAAAAACTGCATTTTGATGTCTTTTCACACTACAGTCTTTCAAACATAATCGTATACCAGCGGTAAGAATTGAACCCATGTAATAAAGATCAAACTCTTCCCTATACTAACTTGCATACGCAACTTCACTATAGTTAAGATTACAGTATTTATATTTTTACATTAAAAGACGATCACTGAAATAACAAACCATTCCATACATTGGATTTAGTTAGCTACTTGATTGTTTGAGTTTTACTACTTAAGAACGACAAAGATGTAAATGTTCTCATTCTTGATTAGTATAATAAAGAACGACCTCTTGCCTATACTAAATTTTATACGCCACTTAATTATAGTATAGGTTAGTACTTCAACAGATAGCATGGCACTGGAACATCGTAGAGAGTTGTTCAATGGCTCATTTTAAAGGATTACATAAAGGATTATATTTAAGGCCAATATATTAAAAATTTCCACTAAAAGACGGTCATTGGAATAAAAACCCAATACATACATTTGATTTAGTTAGCTACTTGATTGTTTGAGGCTAGTCTCTTACTATTTCAAAGAAGAAAAAGCCGTAGGCTTTTTCCTGTTTGTAATCAATTAGAAAGAGTTCTACCTTTAATGTAATGTAATAAAGATCAAACTCTTCCCTCTACTAACTTGCATACGCAACTTCACTATAGTTAAGATTACAGTATTTATATTTTTACATTAAAAGACGATCACTGAAATAACAAACCATTCCATACATTGGATTTAGTTAGCTACTTGATTGTTTGAGTTTCGTCTCTTATATAATAAAGAACGACCTCTTACCTATACTAAATTTTATACGCCACTAGTAATTCAACAGATAGCATGGCACTGGAACATTGTAGAGAGTTGTTCAATGGCTCATTTTGAAGGAAATTAATGGGGTTAAAATTATATAATAAGGAACGAACTCTAACCTATAGTAACTAAAATATTAAAATAATTAATTACATAAAACCTTGATTTAGTTCATTAAAACTGTGGATTATATAAGTTTCCTCGGTATCATGGTTGTAGAGATAGCTGAAACCTAGTAAAGAACAAACCACGGCAAAGTAACTAGAAATTTTACTAAGGGCTTTGGTTCGTCCTTTACTAGGTTGTATAATAAAGAAAGACTACATTAATTAATATTAAAGTTATTACATTTATTTTATAATGAAGAACGACTTCTTGCCTATACTAAGTTTTATACGCTTTTTAATTATAGTATAGGTTAGTAATTCCAAAGATATATCTGCACTGGAACATCGTAGAGAGTTGTTTAATGGCTCATTTTTAAGGAAATTAATGCGGTTAAAAACCTTTTGTAATTATAAAACAAATTATCTTTAAAATAGAATCATTTTTCTTATGAAATTACATTAAAAGAAGATAATTACAATAACAAACAATTGCATACATTGGACTTAGTTAGCTACTTGATTGTTTGAGTTATAATAAGTACATAAAGGCTCGATCATCGAATGAAGCTGAAACTAAGCAAAGGACAATTATGGCTCCATATATGATGTCTAAAAATACCTATTATTTTTGGTTAGGTTTTAACTACCCGAAGCGGGATATAATATGTATTTCCAAACAAAAAAATTCATTTTTTATACATATTATATATATATATTATTTTTCAGTTTAGAATCGCTAAAGTTATTATGTAAACTGCAAAAACATTTATGATATCTGACCCATCAAAAGTTATATTTAATCTGACCCATCAAAAGTTATGAACCGGAGAAAATTTGCCTTATTTTCGAAAAAAGAGTTATAATAAAGAACGAATATAACGCTATTATAATCACATTGAAAAAGGTTATTGTTTACAATTTTTTGAAAAGATACAAAGGGATTAGTTTTTCTCGTATAACAATATATGACATAATAAGTGAATATAATATTTATTCACGTTTATCTTTCGACAAGAACTTTTTATTTCATTTTTGTTATCAGTTCAGGATCGCTAAAGTTATAATGTAAACTGCAAAAATATTTATGGTATCTGAGCAATAATTTGAATCTTTTAATTCAAATTCAAATCGATGACTGTGTCATCAAAATATTTAGAGTCTTTGTTTTATATTTTCGTTTCACTGTCTAATAAAAGGACCTATCCCTATTTGGAATTCTTATTGATTTCGTCATAGAAAAGGCAGTGTGGTCATGGAGAATAGTAGTAACGTCATATATATGGGAATGACAGACCAATTTCAGAATCAGCAACATTTTATTTGCTATTAGAAGAATAAAATGATAAATTTAGCACCTGTAAATTCAGCATTTTTTCATTTTTAATTGGAGGATTATTCAACGCAGTATTACAAGATTCAAGAACAGTTAGTGAACTTTCTAAGTCAATGGACCGGTAACCTGCTTTGACCCTGAAGTGATTATTTTGTTTAGTAGAAAAGCAGTTTGTTTTAATTTTGATAAGTTAGTAAATCTACTGATGATGATGACTGACTGTGTCATCGAAATATTTAGAGTCTTTGTTTTATATTTTCGTTTCACTGTCTAATAAAAGGACCTATCCCTATTTGGAATTCTTATTGATTTCGTCATAGAAAAGGCAGCGTGGTCATGGAGAATAATAGTAACGTCGTATATATGGGGATGACAGACCAATTTCAGAATCAGCAACATTTCATTTGCTGTTAGAAGAATAAAATGATAAATTTAGCACCTGTAAATTCAGCATTTTTTGATTTTTAATTGGAGGAACATTCAATGCAGTATTACAAGATTGAAGAACAGCTAGTGAACTTTCTAAGTCAATAGACCGATAACCAGCTTTGACCTGCAATTTCGAAGAAACTTGTACCACCTTTATTCAAAGCAGTATTAAAAAATTCAAGAACAGTAAGTGAACTTTTTAAGTCAATGGACCGGTAACTTGCTTTGACCCGGAAGTGATTATTTTGTTTAGTATAAAAGCAGTTTGTTTTAGTTTTGATAAGTTATTAACTCAATTGATAATGATGACTGACTATTTCACCAAAATATTTAGAGTCTTTGTTTCGAATTTGCTTCTCACTATTTAATAAAAGGACCTATCCTTCTTTGTAATTTTTATTGTTTTAGTCGGAGAAAAGGCAGTGTTGCCATGGAGTATAGTAATAACATCGTATATATGGGAATGACAGACCGATTTTAGAATCAGCAACCTTTCATTTGCTATTAGAAGAATAAAATGATAAATTTAGCACCTGTAAATTCAGCATTTTTTAATTTTTAATTGGAGGAATATTCAAATCAGTATTACAAGATTCAAGAACAGTTAGTGAACTTTCTAAGTCAATGGACCGGTAACCTGCTTTGACCTACAATTTCGAAGAAACTTGTACCACCTTTATTCAAAGCAGTATTTAAAAAATCAAGAACAGTTAGTGAACTTTTTAAGTCAATGGACCGGTAACTTGCTTTGACCCGGAAGTGATTATTTTGTTTAGTATAAAAGCAGTTTGTTTTAATTTTGATAAGTTAGTAACTCTACTGATGATGATGACCGATTTTGTCATCGAAATATTTAGAGTCTTTGTTTTATATTTTCATTTCACTGTCTAATAAAAGGACCTATCCCTATTTGGAATTTTTATTGTTTTCGTCATAGGAAAGGCAGTGTGGCCATGGAGAATAATAGTAACGTCGTATATATGGGGATGACAGACCAATTTCAGAATCAGCAACATTTCATTTGCTATTTGAAGAATAAAATGATAAATTTATCACTTGCAAATTCAGCATTATTTCATTTTTAATTGGAGGAATATTCAACGCAGTATTACAAGATTCAAGAACAGCTAGTGAACTTTCTAAGTCAATGGACCGGTAACCTGCTTTGACCTGCAATTTCGAAGAAACTTGTACCACCTTTATTCAAAGCAGTATTAAAAAATTCAAGAACAGTTAGTGAACTTTTTAAGTCAATGGACCGATAACTTGCTTTGACCCAGAAGTGATTATTTTGTTTAGTATAAAAGCAGTTTGTTTTAATTTTGATAAGTTGGTAACTCTACTGATGATGATGACCGACTGTGTCATCGAAATATTTAGAGTCTTTGTTTTATGTTTTCGCTTCACTGTCTAATAAAAGGACCTATCCCTATTTGGAATTCTTATTGATTTCGTCATAGAAAAGGCACTGTGGTCTTGGAGATTAGTAGTAACGTCGTATATATGGGGATGACAGACCAATTTCAGAATCAGCAACATTTCATTTGCTGTTAGAAGAATAAAATGATAAATTTAGCACCTGTAAATTCAGCATTTTTTGATTTTTAATTGGAGGAATATTCAACGCAGTATTACAAGATTCAAGAACAGTTAGTGAACTTTCTAAGTCAATGGACCGGTAACCTGCTTTGACCTGCAATTTCAAAGAAACTTGTACCACCTTTATTCAAAGCAGTATTAAAAAATTCAAGAACAGTAAGTGAACTTTTTAAGTCAATGGACCGGTAACTTGCTTTGACCCGGAAGTGATTATTTTGTTTAGTATAAAAGCAGTTTGTTTTAATTTTGATAAGTTATTAACTCTATTGATGATGATGACCGACTGTGTCATCAAAATATTTAGAGTCTTTGTTTTATATTTTCTTTTCGGTGTCTAATAAAAGGGCCTATTCCCATTTTAAATTATTACTTATTTAGTCACAGAGAAGGCAGTATGGTCTTGGAGAATAATAGTAACGTCGTATAAATGGGGATGACAGACCAATTTTAGAATCAGCAACATTTCATTTGCTATTAGAAGAATAATATGATAAATTTAGCACCTGTAAATTCAGCATTTTTTCATTTTTAATTGGAGGAATATTCAAATCAGTATTACAAGATTCAAGAACAGTTAGTGAACTTTCTAAGTCAATGGACCGGTAACCTGCTTTGACCTACAATTTCGAAGAAACTTGTACCACCTTTATTCAAAGCAGTATTTAAAAAATCAAGAACAGTTAGTGAACTTTTTAAGTCAATGGACCGGTAACTTGCTTTGACCCGGAAGTGATTATTTTGTTTAGTATAAAAGCAGTTTGTTTTAATTTTGATAAGTTAGTAACTCTACTGATAATGATGACCGACTGTGTCATCGAAATATTTAGAGTCTTTGTTTTATATTTTCATTTCACTGTCTAATAAAAGGACCTATCCCTATTTGGAATTTTTATTGTTTTCGTCATAGGAAAGGCAGTGTGGCCATGGAGAATAATAGTAACGTCGTATATATGGGGATGACAGACCAATTTCAGAATCAGCAACATTTCATTTGCTATTTGAAGAATAAAATGATAAATTTAGCACTTGTAAATTCAGCATTTTTTAATTTTTAATTGGAGGAATATTCAACGCAGTATTACAAGATTCAAGAACAGCTAGTGAACTTTCTAAGTCAATGGACCGGTAACCTGCTTTGACCTGCAATTTCGAAGAAACTTGTACCACCTTTATTCAAAGCAGTATTAAAAAATTCAAGAACAGTTAGTGAACTTTTTAAGTCAATGGACCGATAACTTGCTTTGACCCAGAAGTGATTATTTTGTTTAGTATAAAAGCAGTTTGTTTTAATTTTGATAAGTTGGTAACTCTACTGATGATGATGACCGACTGTGTCATCGAAATATTTAGAGTCTTTGTTTTATGTTTTCGCTTCACTGTCTAATAAAAGGACCTATCCCTATTTGGAATTCTTATTGATTTCGTCATAGAAAAGGCACTGTGGTCTTGGAGATTAGTAGTAACGTCGTATATATGGGGATGACAGACCAATTTCAGAATCAGCAACATTTTATTTGCTATTAGAAGAATAAAATGATAAATTTAGCACCTGTAAATTCAGCATTTTTTCATTTTTAATTGGAGGATTATTCAACGCAGTATTACAAGATTCAAGAACAGTTAGTGAACTTTCTAAGTCAATGGACCGGTAACCTGCTTTGACCCGGAAGTGATTATTTTGTTTAGTATAAAAGCAGTTTGTTTTAATTTTGATATGTTATTAACTCTACTGATGATGATGACCGACTGTGTCATCAAAATATTTAGAGTCTTTGTTTTATATTTCCGTTTCACTGTCTAATAAAAGGACCTATCCCTATTTGGAATTCTCATTGATTTCGTCATAAAAAAGGCAGTGTGGTCATGGAGAATAATAATAATGTCGTATATATGGGGATGACAGACCAATTTCAGAATCAGCAACATTTCATTTGCTGTTAGAAGAATAAATGATAAATTTACACCTGTAAATTCAGCATTTTTTTCATTTTTAATTGGAGGAATATTCAACGCAGTATTACAAGATTCAAGAACAGTTAGTGAACTTTCTAAGTCAATGGACCCGTAACCTGCTTTGACCTGCAATTTCGAAGAAACTTGTACCACCTTTATTCGAAACAGTATTAAAAAATTCAAGAACAGTAAGTGAACTTTTTAAGTCAATGGATCGGTAACTTGCTTTGACCCGGAAGTGATTATTTTGTTTAGTATAAAATCAGTTTGTTTTAATTTTGATAAGTTAGTAACTCTACTGATGATGATGACCGACTGTGTCATCAAAATATTTAGAGTCTTTGTTTTATATTTTCGTTTAATTGTCTAATAAAAGGACCTATCCCTATTTGGAATTTTTATTGATTTCGTCATAGAAAAGGCAGTGTGGTCATGGAGTATAATAATAACGTCCTATATATGGGGATGACAGACCGATTTCAGAATCAGCAACATTTCATTTGCTATTAGAAGAATAAAATGATAAATTTAGCACCTGTAAATTCAGCATTTTTTCATTTTTAATTGTAGGAATGTTCAACGCTGTATTACAAGATTCAAGAGCAGTTAGGGAACTTTCTAAGTCAATGGACCGGTAACCTGCTTTGACCTGCAATTTCGAAGAAACTTGTACCACCTTTATTCAAAGCAGCATTAAAAAAATCAAGAAAAGTTAGTGAACTTTTTAAGTCAATGGACCGGTAACTTGCTTTGGCCCGGAAGTGATTATTTTGTTTAGTAGAAAAGTAGTTTGTTTTAATTTTGATAAGTTAGTAACTCTACTGATGATGATGACCGACTGTGTCATCGAAATATTTAGAATCTTTGTTTTATATTTTTGTTTCACTGTCTAATAATAGTACCTATCCCTATTTTGAATTCTAGCTGATTTCGTCATAGAAAAGGCAGTGTGGTCATGGAGAATAATAGTAACGTCGTATATATGGGGATGACAGACCAATTTAAGAATCAGCAACCTTTCATTTGCTATTAGAAGAATAAAATGATAAATTTAGCACCTGTAAATTCAGCATTTTTTAATTTTTAATTGGAGGAATATTCAACGCAGTATTACAAGATTCAAGAACAGTTAGTGAAATTTATAAGTCAATGGACCGGTAGCCTGCTTTGACCTGCAATTTCGAAGAAACTTGTACCACCTTTATTCAAAGCAGTATTAAAAACTTCAAGAACAGTTAGTGAACTTTTTAAGTCAATGGACCGATAACTTGCTTTGACCCAGAAGTGATTATTTTGTTTAGTATAAAAGCAGTTTGTTTTAATTTTGATAAGCTAGTAACTCTACTGATGATGATGACCGACTGTGTCGTCGAAATATTTAGAGTCTTTGTTTTATTTTTCCTTTCACTGTCTAATAAAAGGACCTATCCCTATTTGGAATTCTTATTGATTTCGTCATAGAAAAGGCAGTGTGGTCATGGAGAATGATAGTAACGTCGTATATATGGGGATGACAGACAACTTTCAGAATCAGCAACATTTCATTTGCTATTAGAAGAATAAAATGATAAATTTAGCACCTGTAAATTCAGTATTTTTTCATTTTTAATTGGAGGAATATTCAACGCAGTATTACAAGATTCAAGAACAGTTAGTGAACTTTCTAAGTCAATGGACCGGTAACCTGCTTAGACCTTCAATTTCGAAGAAACTTGTTCCACCTTTACTCAACGTAGAATTATAAAATTCAAGAACAGTTAATGAACTTTTTAAGTCAATGGACCAGTAACTTGATTTGACCCGGAATTGATTATTATTTTTAATATAAAAGCAGTTTGTTTTAATTTTGATAAGAAATATATTCTAGTTATGATGATGAGCGATTGTGTCATCGAAATATTTAGAGTATTTCTTTTATATTTTCGTTTCACTGTCTAATAAAAGGACCTATCCCTATTTTGAATTTTTATTGATTTCGTCATAGAAAAGGCAGTGTGGCCATGGAGAATAATAGTAACGTCGTATATATGGGGATGACAGACCAATTTCAAAATCAGCAACATTTCATTTGCTATTAGAAGAATAAAATGATAAATTTAGCACCTGTAAATTCAGCACTTTTAATTTTTAATTGGAGGAATATTCAACGCAGTATTACAAGATTCAAGAACAGCTAGTGAACTTTCTAAGTCAATGGACCGATAACCAGCTTTGACCAGCAATTTCAAAGAAAATTGTACCACCTTTATTCAAAGCAGTATTAAAAAATTCAAAAACAGTTATTGAACTTTTTAATTCAATTTACTGGTAACTTGCTTTGAGCTGAAAGTGATTATTATATTTAGTATAAAATCAGTTTGTTAGTAACTCGACTGATGATGATGACCGACTGTGTCATCAAAACATTTAAAGTCTTTGTTTTGTTTTTTTGTTTAATTATCTAATAAAAGAACCTATCCCAGTTTAGAACTTTTATTGATTTCGTCATAGAAAAGGCAGTGTGGTCATGGAGTATAATAATAACGTCCTATATATGGGGATGAACGACCGATTTCAGAATCAGCAACATTTCATTTGCTATTAGAAGAATAAAATGATAAATTTAGCACCTGTAAATTCAGCACTTTTTAATTGGAGGAATATTCAACGCAGTATTACAAGATTCAAAAACAGTTAGTGAACTCTCTAAGTCAATGGACCGGTAACCTGCTTTGACCTGCAATTTCAAAGAAACTTGTACCACCTTTACTCAAAGTAGTATTATAAAATTCAAGAACAGTTAGTGAACTTTTTAAGTCAATGGACCGGTAACTTGATTTGACCCGGAAGTGATTATTTTTTTTAGTATAAAAGCAGTTTGTTTTAATTTTGATAAGTTAGTAACTCTACTGATGATGGTGACTGACTGAGTCATCGAAATGTTTAGAGTCTTTGTTTTATATTTTCGTTTCACTGTCTAATAAAAGGACCTATCCCTATTTGGAATTCTTATTGATTTCGTCATAGAAAAGGCAGTGTGGCCATGGAGAATAATAGTAACGTCGTATATATGGGGATGACAGACCAATTTCAGAATCAGCAACATTTCATTTGCTATTAGAAGAATAAAATGATAAATTTATCACCTGCAAATTCAGCATTATTTCATTTTTAATTGGAGGACTATTCAATGCAGTATTACAAGATTATGGACCGGTAACCTGCTTTGACCTGCAATTTCGAAGAAACTTGTACCACCTTTATTCAAAGCAGTATTAAAAAATTCAAGAACAGTTAGTGAACTTTTTAAGTCAATGGACCGGTAACTTGATTTGACCCGGAAGTGATTATTTTGTTTAGTATAAAAGCAGTTTGTTTTAATTTTGATAAGTTAGAAACTCGACTTATGATGATGACCGACTGTGTCATCGAAATATTTAGAGTCTTTGTTTTTTATATTTTCGTCTCGCTGTCTAATAAAAGGACCTAACCCTATTTTGAATTTTTATTGATTTCGTCATAGAAAAGGCAGTGTGGTCATGGAGAATAATAGTTACGTTGTATATATGGTGATGACAGACCAATTTCAGAATCAGCAACATTTCATTTGCTATTAGAAGATTAAAATGATAAATTTAGCACCTGTAAATTCAGCATTATTTCATTTTTAATTGGAGGAACATTCAACGCAGTATTACAAGATTCAAGAACAGTTAGTGAACTTTCTAAGTCAATGGACCGATAACCAGCTTTGACCAGCAATTTCGAAGAAAATTGTACCACCTTTATTCAAAGCAGTATTAAAAAAATTCAAGAACAGTTAGTGAACTTTTTAAGTCAATGGACCGGTAACTTGCTTTGACCCGGAAGTGATTATTATGTTTAGTATAAAAGTAGTTTTTTTTTATTTTGATACGTCAGTAACTCTACTGATGATGATGATTGACTGACTGTGTCATCGAAAGATATAGAGCCTCTGTTTTATATTTTCGTTTCACTGTCTAATAAAAGGACCTATCCCTATTTGGAATTCTTATTGATTTCGTCATAGAAAAGGCAGTGTGGTCATGGAGAATAGTAGTAACGTCATATATATGGGAATGACAGACCAATTTCAGAATCAGCAACATTTCATTTGCTATTAGAAGAATAAAATGATAAATTTAGCACCTGTAAATTCAGCATTTTTTCATTTTTAATTGGAGGAATATTCAACGCAGTATTACAAGATTCAATAACAGTTAGGGAACTTTCTAAGTCAATGGACCGGTAACCTGCTTTGTCCTGCAATTTCGAAGAAACTTGTACCACCTTTATTCAAAGAAGCATTAAAAAAATTCAAGAATAGCTAGTGAACTTTTTAAGTCAATGTACTGGTAACTTGCTTTGACCCGGAAGTGGTTATTTTGTTTAGTATAAAAGCAGTTTGTTTTAATTTTTATAAGTTAGTAACTCTACTGATGATGATGACCGACTGTGTCATCAAAATATTTAGAGTCTTTGTTTTATATTTTTGTTTCACTGTCTAATAAATGGACCTATACCTACTTGGAATTCTTATTGATTTCGTCATAGAAAAGGCAGTGTGGTCATGGAGAATAATATAAAAAAATAAATAAAAATCATCAGCATTGCAAACCTAGATTAGCAAAATTATATTTATAAGCAGATAAAACATGAAAATCAGGGAAATAAATAGGATGGCAAACGTGGCTTGGTCGCCTTCTGACATCAGTCCCATTTATCTGGTTTGTGGCACTGCTGCACAGTTCGTTGAGCTCGAAGCAAACGGTTCTAGTGCTATTGAAGTATTTGAGTTAGATCTGGTATCCAAAAATATTTCATTGCAGTCCATAGCCACAGTAAAATCAAATCACAGGTATGAAAAAATAATATGGGGACGGCATGGTGGCGCTCTCGGGGTCATTGCAGCAGGATCTGAAAGTGGTCTGCTTGAATTATATTCCGTCTCCGACATTCTACAAGGTTGTACACAACCTCTTCAAGTCTCGCAAGATCATTCGGGAAAAATATCAGCTTTAGGATTTAGTCATTTCCAGTCAAACCTTTTGGCTAGTGGATCTGCTGGCCCGGAGGTATTTTTATGGGATTTAGAAGAGCCCAATGGCTATTTGCAGTTGTCATTTCCGCAAGTTACTGGTGCTGTTACAGATCTGGCATGGAATATGAAATGTGATAATATTCTTGTGTCGGCTTTTTCGTCAAAAGTCATTAATGCCGATGTGCGTTCTATGAAAGGGATCCAGACGATATCGGAATCTACAAGGGTCCAGTATAGAAGTATTGCCTGGAATCCTGAAGCTGGCACCCAAATTGCAATCGCTTCTGAGGATGATCATATGCCAGTGATTCAAATATGGGATGTTCGAAAAAGTGTATCCCCTCTCTATTCCTTGGAAGGACATACCAGCGGAGTTTTGTCTGTTAGTTGGTGCAGTAGTGACTCCAGCATTTTAGCTAGCTGCGCGAAGGATAACAGAATTCTCCTTTGGAATCCGGCCATGGCAGCTATGAGCGGTGAAGTGGCTGGTACAATTGAGCCTTTTGATTTTGATTTCTGTCCCAGAAACCCTGCATTAATTGCCGTGCCATCCTTTAATTCAAAGATAAATATTCATTCTATTATGGGCGGCACTTCTGTTGAAAAAAAGGATAACATATATGTTTCTCCTATGGCAGGATATTTTTCCGGTGAAGAAAATTTACCCGGTCAAGAACTTCAACAGGTTCAGCTAATTCAGTCAAGTCCTCCAGTCTGGCCACCCAGATGGATGTACTCTCCTTGCAGGCCTTCAATTGGGTTTGGAGGAAAACTTCTCACCTCTGAAGAATCAGTCCATGGTGGGATGGCTACGCGAAAGATTGTCATCGAACAAGTTACTGGTGACAGAACCCTGATTTCAAGGTCAATCATGTTTGCAGAATCGTTTGCTTCTGGCAATCTTTTACCTTACTGTGAAATGAAAGTTGAAAGTAGTCAGGCTGATACAGAAGCAAATATATGGAAAGCCATTCGCTCTTATTCGCTCATAAGACCCACGATTAGACCAGATACAAGTTCTTGGGTATAACAATGAAGATATCTCTAATAAGGTTGATGCTTTTCTGGGAGTGACTGTTGACGCTGTTGGACCATTAAGTACACAAGTCAACGGAATCGGGCTGGAGGAAAATCTTAATGACGTTGACGTTTTTGAGACGTTAGTGAACCAGCAGAATCCAGACGTAGTGAACCTTCAACCGGGTGTTACTTCTTCATCAGAGGAAGATGCTCTAATCAAGTCTATTAGTGTTAACATAGATGATAGTATTGACGGCCTTATTAACCAATCTTTAATAAGCGGAAACGTAAAAGGAGTTGTAAACCTTTGTATCAAAGGTGGAAAATGGACAGATGCCTTAAATTTGGCGACCTTAGGTGGGGAAGAATTGTTGCTGGAAACTCAACAAAAGTATGCAAAATATGCCGCTGGAGTCTCTCGACTGATCTCTGCCGTTGTACTTGGTCAATAGGATAGTATAGCTCAAAACTGTGATTTGTCATCCTGGAAAGTGGTTGCAACTTGCGCTGTTATGTTTGCTGCACCGCAACAGGTCTCAACTAATTATAAAACTATTGGGCAACGTCTTGAAGCACAACGTGGTAGAAGTGCGGATGCTTCTCTCTGTTATATTCTGGCTGGAGACATTGGATCCCTTGTACAATCTTGTGATGCAATCAAGAACAAGAAGTCTGACATCATAGTTTTGCAGGAATTTACCGACCAAATAATGGTCATCCGAGCAGCATTAAAGATGCGTTATGGAAATGAAGAGGGTCTTCCAGCAAACACAAAAGCCAAGATTGCTGAGTTTTCTAGTGTTCTTGCCTCTGAAGGTCAATTAGAACTTGCTTTAATGCTTCTTGGATACGTTGGAGAAAATGATTTACCGGAATTGAGAAGTAGGTTTGAATATGCCACTGGGCGGCGACAGCCACTCAAAACTACTGCTAAACGAGTTGGAGCCACACAGGCCAAACCTACGGCATCGAAGCCCTCTGTTTATGGACAGCAGATAACACCTACTGCACAATTTGCTCCTCAACATAATATCGCCCCACAGCCCTGTACTTCTGGACAACAACGTACTACTAATGCGACGCCTATTAAGTCATTCCCTCCTCAGCAAGTTGCTCCTGCTCAGCCCTCTTTTTCTGGAAATCAGCGTTGATCGACTCCGTCGAATGATTTTCAGCAAGCTCCATCGTCAATTGCTTCTCAGCAAGCTCCACCGTCCATTCAAGCCATGCAACAGGATACATTTGGAACTTCTGGATCGAATATCTTTTTGCCTGCTGCTCAAGCTGCGACGGCTTCTATGCCCACTAAACCAGTGTTTCAACCAACTGCACCTGTCCCATTGGTGCCACAGGCATTACCAACCCCAGGTGCTGCGCCCCTAGCCATGACTTCAGTGAGACAAGAGACAGCTGGCTGGAATGGTCCCCCTAAGCTAGTTAGTTCCAGTATACGAAGCATTAAACATAAAAGACCGCCTTCTAGTGGACAGGGGATGCAGCAGTTATATGGACAGACTGCGAGTTATCAGGCACAGTCTAGTTTTTATCAGCCAGTAGGATCAGTACAGCCAATGGATTCAATACAAGCGAACCACACTCACGGTAATATTGGCTTCAACTCAGATGGTTACTCACCAGCCCCTCAGTTAAATTCATATTCACAAGAAATGTATAACCCCATGCCTTCCCAAGTACCGAACAAGTGAAAACAATTCCAACGAGTGAATCCAAAACCACCTCCTGCTTCTCAGCTAAACTTGCAGTCGCAGCAAGGGTATAATCCTAATCTTCCTCAACCCCCGCGCTACGCTGCTCCTCCGCCGCAACTCCAAAGAATGAATCCAACACCGCCTCCTGCTTCTCAGTTTAATATGCAGTTGCAGCAAGGATATAACCCTACTCCCCCTCAGCTCTTGCGCCACGCTCCTGCTCCTTCACAGTGGTTTCAAATGTCTGACCGAACACCGCTGCCAGTGCCAGAGCAAGTGAATTTGCAACCGCACTTAGTGCCTTCTTCACAAAATCAACCCATGATGTCGGATACTCTGCAGAGTGCAATGACCCAAGTTCCACAAAACCAAATGAATAAAAACTTTTCTTCGCAGCAAACACAAATGATGACAAACTTATCGGCTCAAAGTCAGAATCAATACGAAGCTATGCCTCAGCAGCACCAGGCTTCTTATAATCAAGGAATGACTGATATTCAAACGGAATCCGACTATGGCGTTGATGCTTCTTCGCTGCCAGCTGAATATGTTGTAATTTATGACACTTTGGAAAAATTAAGAGAAATTGTTTGTTCAACGACTACTGCTACCGCGCCGACAATGAAAAGCAAGCTGGACGAAGTGGCCAAGAAGATGCATATGCTTTACGAGAAATTGAGGATGGGAGGGCTTTCGCCCCTCACAATCGGTAATCTCCAAAAGCTGGTTGATCAAGTCAAGGCTGGAGATTATGCCACGGGGCTTATTGTGCATCAAGAATCGGAGAAGTATTCTTATACCGAAGTTGGCGCTTTTTCTCCAGCTCTGAAGGCTTTGCTACAGTGGGCTATTACTTCTAATGTGTATTTGCAGTAGGTTTTAAATGAAATTGTTGAAGTTTTTCTGCTGGGTTACAGCTGCTTAAGTTTTGGACGGATAGTATTTAGGTGCATTTTGAATGCTGCGTACTTGTTTTCCTTTTTTTTTCATTAACTCAAGGAATATATCAATAAACTTAATCTTTTGTTGTGAAAAAAAAGAAAAAAAATATTTGGGTGTGAATAGTTCAGTTATTTGTGTACTTTGGTTTTGGTACCAGAATGCATTTATTCAGTTGAGGCAGGGTTCCCGGGTCTTTGTTAAAATCCCAGTTAGATCTGGGGTCCGTCAGGGTGGTGTGCTTTCACCTCATATTTTTAAAGCTTGTTTATTGAATGTTCTTAATAAGATACCGCTTTCTTACTCTTCAGGGTTGTTAAACGTCTCCTATATTGCATATGCGATGATCATCTGGTTGTTAGCAGGTTGGAGCTTACTTTAACGAAGTCTGGGCTACTGGAATCGCGGCTATATGGGGAAATCGGATTAAACCTCAACACCGTTAAATGCGAATATTTAGTGTTTAATTCAAAATCTTCAGCAACGCCGCTTAATTGCGTATTATTTTCTGTAAAAAGTGGTGTTTCTTTCCAACGGCTTGGGATCAATATTTGCAAATCGCTTACGTTAATTTGTTTCCGGGCAGTGAGTGATATTAAAGATAAGCTGAAACTTAGGTACGCGAAAATTGTCCCCAACAGGGGAAGAAATAACGAAAAAGCATTGGCTAAATTTTACTCGAGCTTTTGTGACCATGAGGTTTTGTTCCCAGCTGGCCTTCACATCCTGTTTCGACCAGGGGATATTAGCGATATTAGAATTATGTATTTCCGATATTGCAAGTTTTTTATTGTATCTGCCTCGCAGATACAGTAATAGAAAGATGATGCGGATGCTGGGGCTCCAGGTATTGTAACTTGTTTTGTCAGACAAAGTAGCCGTCTTCAAGAGAACATTTATACTACTTTGGGCTAGCAACCTAGTAATAGACGATCACGTCCAATGTTAAGAAATATAAAAACCCATAACTCCTAAAAAAAAGATTCAGATCAAAACAAGAAGTACACTATTAGAACGGCCTTGTCCAAAACTTCTATATGGTAAACTTACCGTCCTTTTTATTATAATTCTTTTAGAAATAATTTATTTTAGTTACAAAAGATTTTTAACCCAATTAATTTCCTTTAAAATGAGCCATTGAACTGTTTAATTGCTTCAAAAATCAAATATCTTTGAAATGACTGGAGTATGAAAAGACGTCAAAAATGCAGTTTTTAGTGGAAAAATTTATTCATTTTTAAAAATAATTTGTTTTAGTTACAAAAGATTTTTAACCCTACTAATTTCCTTTAAAATAAGCCATTGAACAACTCTTTACGATGTTCCAGTGCCAAGCTATTTGTGGAAAAGAAGAAGAAGAAGAAGAAGAAGAAGAAAGAAAAAAAATATCCCGTTTGTGGAGAATAACGTGGTTAAAGTCAATTTTCTTGATTTTCAAGCGAATGTTATTTCTTTGTTATTCAAGCCAAAGGGTGGTAAGTTTCCTTTATAGGGGTTTCGGACAAGGCGGTTCTAATGGTGTACTTTTTGTTTTGATCTGACTCTTTTTTTAGGAGTTAGGGGTTTTTATATTTCTTAACATTGGACGTCATCGTCTCTTACTATGTTGCTAGCTACCGCTGCAACCCGGATGTTATCCATTTAGTATAGGCTAGAGTTCGTTCTTTATTATAAATTTTTAGGAGTTATGTGTTTTTATAATTCTTAACATTGGACGTGATCGTCTGTTACTAGGTTGCTAGATACCGCTGCAACCCAGATTATAATGAACTGAATCGGTCCTTTATGTAAACTTTACTAATCTATACTATAGTTAAGTGGCCAATAAAATATAGCATGGAAGTTCGTTCTTTACTGTATTTACTATAACAACCAGGATGACGTCAGTTACAACTTGGGTTTCGTTTTATGCTATATCATTACAAACAGGAAAAAGCCTACGGCTTTTTCCTCTTTGAAATAGTAAGAGACGAACCTCAAGCAATCAAGTAGCTAACTAAGTCCAATGCATGCAGTGGTATGTTATCCATTATATTGACCTTAGATATATTGACCTTAAATATAACTGTAGTAGCTTATACTATAGTTAAGTGGCCTATAAAATATAGTATTGATAACAGGTCATTCTTTACTATAACTTATAATACTTCAGTTACTATTGACAAAAGTTCGTTCTTTAATGTAAAATTCAAAAATTGTCAGGTATTGCTCCAGTTTGAATTAAAAAATTAGTATTACTGGTTAGACATAATAAATATTTTTGCAGTTTACATAATAACTTAAGAGATTCTGAACTCAAAACTAAAATAAAAAAAATGAATATTTCAAATTGGAAATATAGGACAACAATACAGAGATTCGTAATTTACGGGTTAAGCCAAAAATTTTGAACTAAGATGATATAAAATTAATGGCGCATAAAATTGTGTAGCGAGTCAATTGAAGCAAAAGGAAAACCAAACTAATTTTTAAATTTTCAGGTTTTTTTCTGGTTTTAATTAAAAAATGAAAATTATTATTCAGACACCGTAAATATTTTTGCACTTTGCAGCTAAATAATTTTTTTTTTTAATTTTCAGGAATTATTCTAGTTTCAGTTGACAAATAAGATTTTTTTTTCAAGGAATCGAGCAGCTAACTAAGTCCAGGTTCCTAGCTACCGCTGCAAACCGGAACTATTAAAAAAATATTTTATCTTTAATTACAGAAGGAACTAATTTTACTATTGAGACGAGTCGCTCTTACTATACAACATACAGTTCGTTATCACGAACTGTTTGCTTTGATGTATCTATTGGTACCAAAATTTCGTTCTTTAGAGTTTCGGTTACTATTGAAACAAGTGTATCTATTGGTATAAAAATTTTGTTCTTTAGAGTTT
Organism: Artemia sp. Qi Xiang Cuo; assembly: GCF_049724085.1. Lineage (NCBI taxonomy): Eukaryota > Metazoa > Arthropoda > Branchiopoda > Anostraca > Artemiidae > Artemia > Artemia sp. Qi Xiang Cuo. The sequence continues at coordinate 30,485,090 of NC_142801.1, read as the reverse complement.
CGGTTACTATTGAGACAAGTAGCTATTATTACTATAGATTTCATTACCATGAACTGTTTGATTGCTTCAAAATTCAAATATCTTTGAAAAGACTGCAGTATGAAAATACATCAAAAATGCAATTTTTTTGACAAAATTGATTCTAATTTAAAAAGTATTTTATTTTTAATTACAAAAGTGACTAGATGTTGCAATTTCCTTTAAAATGAGCTATTATACAGCTCTGTATGATTTTCCAGTGCCCAGCTAGTTGAGGAGAAAAAAAAAGCGGAAAGAAAAAAATATCCCGTTTGTGGAGAATAACGTGGTTAAAGTAAATTTTCTTGATTTCCAAGCCAATATATTTTCTTTTTTATTCAAGCCAAAGAGTGATAAGTTTCCCTTATAGGGGTTTTGGACAAGGCGGTTCTAACGGTGTAATTTTTGTTTTGATCTGACTCTTTTCTTAGGAGTTAGGGCTTTTTATATTTCTGAACATTGGACGTGATCGTCTCTTACTAGGTTGTTAGCTACCGCTGCAAAGCAACCTTCTAAGAGACGATCACGTCCAATGTTAAGAAATATAAAAACCCATAACTCCTAAAAAAGGAATCAGATCAAATCTGGGTTGCAGCGGTAGCTAGCAACCTAGTAAGAGACAATCACGTCCAATGTTAAGAAATATAATAACCCCTAACTCCTAAAAAAAGAGTCAGATCAAAACAAAAAGTGCACCATTAGAACCGCCTTGTCCGAAACCCCTATAAAGGCAACTTACTGCCCTTTGGCTTGAATAACAAAGAATATATATTGGTTTGAAAATCAAGAAAATTGACTTTAACCACGTTATTCTCCACAAACGGGATATTTTTTTCTTTCTTCTTCTTCTCTTCCACAGATAGCTTAGCACTGGAATATCGTAGAGAGTTGTTCAATGGTTCCGGGTTGCAGTGGTAGCTAGCAATCCGGGTTTCAGCGGTAGCTAGCAACCTAGTAAGAAACGATCACGTCCAATGTTAAGAAATATAAAAACCCATAGTTCCTAAAAAAGGAGTCAGATCAAAACAAAAAGTAAACCAAGAACCGCCTTGTTCGAAACCCCTGTATAGGAAACTTTTTGTCCCTTGGCTTGAACAGCAAGGGAAATATATTGGCTTGAAAATCAAGAAAAGTGGCAGCTACTACAACATTCTGCCTAAACGGGATATTTTTTTTTATTTCTTCTTTTCCACAGATAGCTTCTCACTGGAACATCGTAGAAAGTTGTTCAATGGATCATTTTAAAGGGAATTAATTGGGTTAAAAATATTTTGTAACTAAAATAAATTATTTCTAAGAGAGAAAAAATTTTTGAATTAAAAACTGCATTTTTGATGTCTTTTCATGCTGCAGTCTTTTGAAAGATACTTGATTCTTGTACATCAATCATAATCATATACCAGCGGTAAGATTTGAACCCACGCCTCCGAAGATACTGGTGGCTAACACCAGCGCCTTGGACCACTAGGCCACGCTGCCTCTCATAACTATATATGTGAATCCGGGTTGCAGCAGTGCTAGCAACCTACTAAGAGACGGTCAGTCCAATGCTAAGAAATATAAAAACCAAAGAATCCTAAAAATAGAATCAGATGAAAATAAAAGTACATCATTAGAACCACCTTGTCTGAAACCCTACTAGATAAATAATGAATGTAGTCATAGTAATATTAGAGCTATGACGTGAATAGAAAAACACGACATTATGTTGTTGTTTCTGAAGACGTCATGAAATAATATCATTACACCATGGCATCATGAAATAAAATCATTACGTCATGACGTCATAATTACTATATAAGAAACGTCAAAAGTGTAAATGGTCTCATTCGTGATTACATAATGGTTAGATCAAAGCAAGCTACACGCAAGTTAAAAAAACAGTACTACCAAAAAAACAGAGATAGTATCTTGAAAAGAGAAAAGCAAAGGTATTCTACCGACCAGGCGTATCGAGAAGTAAAAATTGATAGTGACAAACAGTGTTATTATAATGATGTAGTTTATAGACATGCGAAAATTGAGACAGCCAAAAAAAGAGTAAGGAACGGTATGATAATGATGAAGATTACAGAGAAGCAACAATTGAGCAGGCTAGACAAAAGATCAAGGAGTGTTATCACAATGATGAAGATTACCGAAAAATATATAAGAAAAAAGTTGCTACCAGAATAATGGGTAGATAGTGGGGTGACAAAAGCTATAATGAAAAAATTTAATTCTCTGCGAGGTTGTACCGAAGAACGCATAAGGACAAAGGGAAAAATTACATTCAGAAATACAAGAAGATGGCAAAAATGCAGGGTGATCTTCGTAACTTGAGAAACATTTTACGCATGTTTAACCAGGATCACAAAAAGCATTCAAAATTACAGATTAAAATTCTCTTTGAAAGAGCGGATGCTGTTGAAAAGTCGGCTAGAAATGCTTTGGCAAAACTTCATAGTAATATCCAAAAGAAATGTTGTCAGTTTAATGAAAAGCTTCCAAGGTATGGATTGGTAACTGTGGAACAGTTTATAGATGCAATGGAAAATGTTCGAAAACACAGTGAATATACGGAGGCGTACTTCTTAGAAAACTCGTATATTAATTTTGGAAGGAGCAATTGCAGTTTATGCAGCAGCAATAAAAATATATATACAAGCATATCTATCAACAGCGAAGGAAAAGCAATGTTTTTCAATTATGGTGAAAACGAGTCTGTTAGGGTTATTAGTAAATGTCTTTGTAAGACTAATGATTTAGAACAAATTCCTGGAACACCGCCTCGAGAAAAAAGTATTTCTAACTGTGTTTTAAACAGTTCTTTTAGTTCCACTGAATATTTGGCGAGAAATGCTCTGTGTTGTAGAACAAACTGTCCTGAAAAGTATAAGACAATTATTGAAAAATGCTCTGAAACTACATCTGACAAGGAAATTATGATGGCAGAAGTCACCTATAACAATCTGAGTAAACATTCAAAACCAAAAATTGGGCAGCAGGTTACTTTATCCGGGTTGCAGCGGTAGCTAGCAACCTAGTAAGAGACGATCACGTCCAATGTTAAGAAATATAGAAACCCCTAACTCCTAAAAACAGAGTCAGATCAAAACAAAAAGTACACCATTAGAACCGCCTTGTCCGAAACCCCTATAAGGGAAACTTACCGCCCTGCGGCTTGAATAACAAAGAAAATATATTGGCTTGAAAATCAAGAAAATTGACTTTAACCACGTTATTCTCCACAAACGGGATATTTTTTTCTTTCTTTCTTTTCCACAGATAGCTTGGAACTGGAACGTCATAGAGAGTTGTTCAATGGCTCATTTGAAAGGAAATCTCTAGATCTAGTGCCATTTGTACTTTTTTTTTTTTTAATTAATTTTTTTTTTACGAAAAACTTAATTTTTTATATACAATATTAATCAATGACGTCATAGTCTTTGGATGTAGTTAGTACATAAAGCCTGGATCATCGAATTAAAGCTGAAACTAAGTAAAGAACAATTATGCCTCCATATATTCACAGTGATGTATAAAATTTCCCATTACATCTGTAAACTGTTCCACAGTTGCCGGTTCATACCTTGGAAGCTTTTCACTAAACATGCAACATTTCTTTTGGATATTACAATGAGGTTTTGCGAAAGCATCTCTAGCTGACTTTTCAACAAAATCCATTCTTTCAGAGATAATTTTAATCTTTAATTTTGAATATTTTTCGTTAGCCCGGTAAAACATTCGTAAAATTTTTCTAAATTTACTAGGATCAGCCAGCATTGTTGCCATGTTTTTGGACTTCTGAATATAATTTTTAATTTTGCCCTTATGCGTTCTTTGCAGCTTGTGTAAACTGCAAAATATCCATGGTATCCGAGCAATAGTTTGAATATTTCAATTCAAGCTAGAAAAATACCTTAAAATGTTAAAATTAGTTTTATTTTTGGTTAGGTTCTAACTACCCGATGTGGAATTTACTATGTATTTTCAGACCAAAAAATTCAATTTTTTAATATATTTCATTTTTCAGTTTAGAATCGCTAAAGTTATTATGTAAACTGCAAAAATATTTATGATATATGAGCAATTATTTTAATCTTTTAATTCAAACTAACAAAATACCTGAAAATTTAAAAATTAGTTTTATTTTTTGTTAGGTTATGGGTACATGATACGAGTCTTAAAAAGTTTCAATTAGATAAGAATATTATTTCTTGTTTTGTAATAAGATGCCTTCTAATAGAGTTATACGTAATTTAAAAAAACAGTACTATACAAAAAACAGAGACAACATCTTGAAAAGAGAAAAGCAAAGTTATTCAACCGACAAGGCGTATCGAGATGCGAAAATTGAGAGAGCCAAACAAAACAGCAAGGAGTGTTATCTTAATGATGAGGATTATAGACATGCAAAAATTGAGACAGCCAAACAAAAGAGCAAGGAACGGTATGAATACGATAAAGATTACCGAAATAAACATAAGAAAAAAGTTGCTACCAGAATAAGGGGTAGATACTTGGGTGACAAAAGCTATAATGAAAAAATTTAATTCTCTGCGAGGTTGTACCGAAGAACGGATAAGGACAAAGGGAAAAATTACATTCAGAAATACAAGAAGATGGCAAAAATGCTGGCTGATCTTCGTAAATTGAGAAACATTTTACGCATGTTTAACAAGGATCACAAAAAGCACTCAAAATTACAGATTAAAATTCTCTTTTAAAGAGCGGATGCTGTTTAAAAGTCGGCTAGAAATGCTTTGGAAAAGCTTCATAGTAATATCCAAAAGAAATGTTGTCAGTTTAATGAAAAGCTTCCAAGGTATGGATTGGCAACTGCCGAACAGTTTATAGATGCAATGAAAAATGTTCGACAACACAGTGAATATACAGAGACGTACTTTTTAGAATATTCGTATATTAATTTTGGAAGGAGCAATTTACAATAAAGAACGATCTCTTGCCCATAGTAACTGATATATGGTGGTTCCAGGGATAGCTGCAAGCTAGCCAGATTACAGCGGTAACCGAGTTTCAGTGGTAGCTGTAACCCGGAGTCTCTTTCCTAGTTTATGACTCAAACAAGTTTACATTAAAAGACGATCATTGGAATAACAAACAATTGCATACATTCGAATTAGTTAGCTACTTGATTGTTTGAGGTTCGTCTCTAACTATTTCAAAGATGAAAAAGCCGTAGGCTTTTTCATGTTTGTAACCAGTTTATTATCCGGGTTGCAGCGGTAGCTAGCAACTTACATAAAGGACCGATATAGCTAATCATATTTTTCATGTTCATCATATTGTGAATCTGGGTTGCAGCAGTTGCTAGAAACTTCTTAGTTGCAGCAGTAGCTAGAAACCTAGTAAGAGACGATAAGTCCAATGCTAAGAAATCAAAAAAACCCAGAACTCCTAAAATCCGGGTTGCAGCGGTCGCTAGCAATCTGGGTTGCAGCGGTAGTTAGCAACCTAGTAAGAGACGATCACGTCAAATGTTAAGAAATATAAAAACCCATAACTCCTTAAAAATAAGTCCAATCAAAACAAAAAGTACACCATTAGAACCGCCTTGTCCTAAACCCCTGTATAGTAAAATTTCTGTCATTTGGCTTGAACAGCAAGGGAAATATATTGGCTTGAAAATCAAGAAAAGTGGCGGTTACTATAAGACTCTGCCTAAACGGCAAATTTTTTTTTCTCTTTTTTTTCTTTTCCACAGATAGCTTGGAACCGGAACAACGTTAAAATTAGTTTTATTTTTGGTTAGGTTCTAACTACCCGATGTCAGATTTAATATTTTAAAATAAGGAACAAACTCTTGCCTATACTATCTTGCATAGAAAGCTTAACTACAGCATAGGCTTGTACATCCGGGTTGCAGCGGTAGCTAGCAACCTAGTAAGAGACGATCACGTCCAATGTTAAGAAATATAAAAACCCATAGCTCCTAAAGCAGGAGTCAGATCAAAACAAAAAGTACACCATTAGAACCGCCTTGTCCGAAACCCCTGTATAGGAAACTTTCTGTCCCTTGGCTTGAACAGCAAGGGAAATATATTGGCTTGAAAATCGAGAAAATTGACTTTAACCACGTTAGTCTCCCCAAACGAGATATTTTTTTCTTTTTTTTTTCTTTTTTGTATCCAGAGATAGCTTGGCACTGGAACATCGTAGAGGGTTGTTCAATAGCTCATTTTAAAGGAAATTAATTGGGTTAAAAATCTATAGTAACTAAACAAACAACAAAAGTACGAAGAACAAAAGGGAAATCTTTTTGTAAGACAGTGGAGATAATTTGAATGAATATTTCGGCCCTATGTCCAAGGGCCGTCCTCAGCAAGACAAAAATATATAAAAGAAAAAAGACTCACAACAACATGCGACCAATAAAACCAAAAAAGTGGAAATTCTTTCAAAACAGTCCTAGCATCATTACTTCAGCGAAGTTCAACCAGGACTGATAAAAAGTAAGGTAAAACAAGACGATTCAATGAAATGAAAGAAAATAAATTAAAAACATGTTCTTATTGCTAATCCAGCCTTTTTGGCAGCTAACCTCAAAGGTCTTTTTGTGACTGGTTCTGTGTTAATGTCTATCGGTTTTTTAAAATATTTTGTAAGATCATTTTTAATTAAATTTGTGTATAGAGCATTTAGTGTATATTCCCCCAAGTCCCTATTTAAGGAAATATTATTATTAATCTTAAGTCTGATTTCAATTGATTCTCGTACTACCTGCTTTATGCCTAGGTCATTGCTAATAAGGGCAGATTCATCAAAAAGTATATTGTGGTTAGGATTTTCAAAAATATGGCTGCCTAATGCAGAATCAGATGAAACAGTGGAAATATTAGAATTTAAAGCTTTGACAATATCATCTTTATGCTGTTGTATGCGCTTTTCTAAATTCTGGTGTGTTCTACCTATATAATATTTGCCACAATCGCATGGTATTTGATAGACCCCTCTTTGGCGAGTAACTGGGGTTTTATCTTTACCAGAATTTAGAAAATTTATGATTCTAAAATTATTTGTGAATACTACATGCAGATTATTTTTTTGTGCAAACTTTTTTAAGATTTGTAGTGATTTTTGGGATATAGGGGAGGTAAATTATATTTAAGGGCTTGTCAGACATCTCACTTGGTAAGCTATCATTAATTTTACGGGAATGTCTTTTCAGTCTACAGTTAATTACATTATTAATAAATATCATAGGATACCCATTTCCAAAAAGTATGTCCTTGATAAAGTTTAAATACACTAAATGCTCTATACACAAATTTAATTAAAAATGATCTTACAAAATATTTTAAAAAACCGATAGACATTAACACAGAACCGGTTACAAAAAGGCCTTTGAGGTTAGCTGCCAAAAAGGCTGGATTAGCAATAAGAACATGTTTTTAATTTATTTTCTTTCATTTCATTGAATCGTCTTGTTTTACCTTACTTTTTATCAGTCCTGGTTGAACTTCGCTGAAGTAATGATGCTAGGATTGTTTTGAAAGAATTTCCACTTTTTTGGTTTTATTGGTCGCATGTTGTTGTGAGTCTTTTTTCTTTTATATATTTTTGTCTTGCTGAGGACGGCCCTTGGACATAGGGCCGAAATATTCATTCAAATTATCTCCACTGTCTTACAAAAAGATTTCCCTTTTGTTCTTCGTACTTTTGTTGTTTGTGATGGAAAGGCAGTGTGGTCTTCGTCGCTATTTTTTTATAGTAACTAAAATAAATTATTTCTAAAAGAGAATAAATTTTTCCAATAAAAACTGTATTTTTAATGCAGTGACGTCATAATTACTATATAAGAAACGTCAAAACTGTAAATGGTCTCATTCATGAATACATAATGGTTAGATCAAAGCAAGCTACACACAAGTTAAAAAATCAGTACTAAAAAAATCAAGAAGAGTGGCAGCTACTACAACATTCTGCCTAAACGGGGTATTTTTTTTCTCTTTTCTTTGTTTCCAGTATACTAAACGGGATTTTTCCACCAAAAACTGCATTTTGATGTCTTTTCACACTGCAGTCTTTCAAACATAATCGTATACCAGCGGTAAGAATTGAACCCACGCCTCTGAAGAGACTGGTGGCTAACACCAGTGCCTTGGACCACTCAGCCAGGCTGCCTCTCATAAATAAATATATATGTGAATTTGGGTTGCAGCAGTAGCTAGCAACCTAGTAATAGACGATCAGTCCAATGCTAAGAAATATAAAAACCCAAAACTCCTAAAAATAGAGTCAGATCAAAACAAAAGTACATCATTAGAAATACCTTGTCTGAAACCCTACTAGATAAATAATGAACGTCATCATAGTTTTATATTAGAGCTATGACGTGAATAGAGTGACGTCATAATTAGTATATAAGGAAAGAAAAAACTGAAAATTCTCTCATTCTTGATTAGAATAATGGTTAGATCAAAGCAGGCTATACGCAAGTTGAAGAAAGAGTACTACACAAACAACAGAGATAGTAACTTGAAAAGAAAAAAGCAAAGGTATTCAACCGACCAGGTGTATCGAGAAGTAATAATTGAGAGAGCAAAACAAAGGTATTCAACCGACCAGGCGTATCGAGAAGTAATCAAACAAAACAGCAAGATGTGTTATCACAATGATGAAGATTATAGACATGCAAAAATTCAGACAGCCAAACAAAAGATCAAGGAACGGTATGGTAATGATGAACATTACAGAGAAGCAAGAATTGAGCAGGCTAAACAAAAGATCAAGGAGCGTTATCACAATGATAAACTTTATAGAGAAGCAACAATTGAGCAGGCTAGACAAAAGAGCAGGGAACGGTATGATAATGATGAAGATTACCGAAACAAACATAAGAAAAAAGTTGCTACCAGAATAATGGGTAGATACTGGGGTGACAAAAGCTATAATGAAAAAATTAAATTCTCTGCGGGGTTGTACCGAAGAACGCATAAGGACAAAGGGAAAAATTACATTCAGAAATATAAGAAGATGGCAAAAATGCAGGCTGATCTTCGTAAATTGAGAAACATTTTACGCATGTTTTACCAGGATCACGAAAAGTATTCAAAATTACAGATTAAAATTCTCTTTGAAAGAGCGGATGCTGTTGAAAAGTCGGCTAGAAATTCCTTGGCAAAGCTTCATAGTAATATCCAAAAGAAATGTTGTCAGTTTAATGAAAAGCTTCCAAGGTATGGATTGGCAACTGCGGAACAGTTTACAGATGCAATGGAAAATGTTCGACAACACAGTGAATATACGGAGGCGTACTTCTTAGAAAATTCGTATATTAATTTTGGAAGGAGCAATTGTAGTTTATGTAGCAGCAATAAAAATATATATACAAGCATACCTATCAACAGCGAAGGAAAAGCAATGTTTTTCAATTATTATAATAAAGAACGACCTCTTGCCTATACTAACTTGCATACGCAACTTCACTATAGTTAAGATTACAGTATTTATATTATACATCATTATAAATTATAAAATGTTCAAATGTTCGAAGATTATAGAGTTAAAAATTTTCCCACACCGGGAATCGAACCCAAGCCTGTTAAGTGAAAGTTAACCATCCTAGCCAATAGACCATATGGAACCATAAAAAAGTAAGATTTAAGAACCATATGCATATTATTATTTCACCATACCAATTATAATAAGGCCAAAACAAAATCGTCGACTTGCAACCTTACTTTTGACACATTAGTTAAATCTTCATCAGGCTTAAGAAATGTTTTGCTAGTTTTACATGAAAGAACGAACCTTAGCCCATGGTAGCAGAAACAAGAATATCTAGGTTGCAGTGGTAGCTAGCAACCTATTACATAATCCGGGTTTAAGTGGTAGCTAGCAACCTAGTAAGAAACGCCAAATTAAAAGATGATCATTAGAAGAACAAAAAATTGCTTATATTGGACTTAGTTAGCTGCCTGATTCTTTTAGGTTCGTCTCTTACTATTCCAAAGAAGAAAAAGCCCTAGGCTTTTTCCTGTTTGTAATAATACATTAAAAGATAACCATATGTGACGTAATAAGTGAATGCAATGTTTATACACGTTCATCTTTTGACAAGTATTGCATTAAACAACGAGCTATATTTATAATAGAGAATCCGGGTTGCAGCGGTAGCTAGCAACCTAGTAAGAGACGATTACGTCCAATGTTAAGAAATATAAGAACCCATAGTTCCTAACAAAGGAGTCAGATCAAAACAAAAAGTACACCATTAGAACCGCCTTGTCCGAAACCCCTGAATAGGAAACTTACAGTCCCTTGACTTGAACAGCAAGGGAAATATATTGGCTTGAAAATCAAGAAAAGTGGCAGCTACTACAACATTCTGCCTAAACGGGATATTTTTTTCTTTTTTCTTCTTTTCCACAGATAGCTTGGCATTGGAACATCGTAGAGGGTTGTTCAATAGCTCATTTTTAAGGAAATTAATTGGGTTAAAAATCTATAGTAACTAAAATAAAATATTTTAAAACAGGATAAATTTTTCCACCAAAACTGCATTTTTGATGTCTTTTCATACTGCAGTCTTTCAAACATAATCGTATACCAGCGGTAAGATTTGAATTTATAATAAAAAACGACCTCTTGCCTATACTAAATTTTATACGCCACTTATTTATAGTATATGTTAGTAGTTCCACAGATAGCTTGGCATCGGAACACTGTAGAGAACTTTTCAATAGCTCATTTTAATTTTCCGGGTTGCAGCGGTAGCTAGCAACCTAGTAAGAGACGATCACGTCCAATGTTAAGAAATGTAAAAACCCATAGTTCCTAAAAAAGGAGTCAGATCAAAACAAAAAGTACACCATTAGAACCGCTTTGTCCGAAACCCCTGTATAGGAAAAATTTCTGTAATTTGGCTGGAACAGCAAGGGAAATATATTGGCTTGAAAATCAAGAAAAGTGGCATCTACTACAACATTCTGCCTCAATGGGATATTTTTTTCTTTCTTGTTATCCAGAGATAGCTTTGCACTGGAACATCGTAGAAAGTTGTTCAATGTCTCATTTTAAAGGAAATTAATTGGGTTAAAAGCCTTTTGTAACTAAAACAAATTAAAACAGGATGAATTTTTCCACTAAAAACTGTATTTTTGATGTCCTTCCATACTGCTGTCTTTTCAAAGACATTTGATTTTTGTTTTTGAAGCAATCAAACAGTTCGTGGTAAGGTTGTATTTTAAACTTATTTTAATTTTAATTATCTTATTTTAATTATTTTAATTTAGGTTGTATTTTAAACTTTTTCCATAGATAGCTTAGCACTGAAACATCGTAGTATAATAAAGAACGACCTCTTGCCTATACTAAATTATATAGGCCACTTAACTATAGTATAGGTTATTAAATCACTGTTATAACAAAACATTCCATACATTGGACATAGTTAGCTACTTGATTGTTTGAGTTTCGTCTCTTACTATTTAAACGAAGAAAAAGCCGTAGGTTTTTTTACTATATAAGAAGCGTCAGAACTGTAAATGTTCTCATTCATAATTACATAATGGTTTCAATCAAGCAAGCTATACGCAAGTTGAAAAAACAGTACTACACAAACAACAGAGATAGTAACTTGAAAAGAAAAAAGCAAAGGTATTCAACCGACCAGGCGTATCGAGAAGTAATAATTGAGAGAGCAAAACAAAACAGCAAGATGTGTTATATCAATGATGAAGATTATAGACATGCAAAAATTGAGACAGCCAAACAAAAGTTCAAGGATAGTTATCACAATGATGAAGATTACCGCATCAAATATAAGAAAAACCAAAAGCAAAGGTATCCAACCGTCCAGGTGTATCGAGAAGTAAAAATTGAGACAGCCAAACAAAAGATCAAGGAGCGTTACTGGGGTGAGAAAATCTATAATGAAAAAATTAAATTCTCTGCGAGGTTGTACCGAAGAACGTAAAGGACAAAGGGAAAAATTACATTCAGAAATACAAGAAGATGGCAAAAATGCAGGTTGATCTTTGTAAATTGAGAAACATTTTACGCATGTTTTATCGCGATCACGAAAAGTATTCAAAATTACAGATTAAAATTCTCTTTGAAAGAGCGGATGCTGTTGAAAAGTCGGCTAGAAATTCTTTGGCAAAGCTTCATAGTAATATCCAAAAGAAATGTTGTCAGTTTAACGAAAAGCTTCCAAGGTGTGGATTGGCAACTGCGGAACAGTTTATAGATGCAATGGAAAATGTTCGACAACACAGTGAATATACGGTGGCGTACTTCTTTGAAAATTCGTATATTAATTTTGGAAGGAGCAGTTGCAGTTTATGTAGCAGCAATAAAAATATATATACAAGCATACCTATCAACAGCGAAGGAAAAGCAATGTTTTTCAATTATGGCGAAAACGAGCCTGTTAGGGTTATTAGTAAATGTGTTTGTAAGACTAATGATTTAGAACAAATTCCTGGAACACCGACTCAAGAAAAAAGCATTTCTAACTGTGTTTTAAACAGTTCTTTTAGTTCTTCTGAATATTTGGCAAAAAAATTCTCTGTGTAGTGGAACAAACTGTCCTAAAAAGTACGAGACAACTATTAAAAAATGCTCTGAATCTAGATCTGACAAGGAAATTATGATGGCTGAAGTCACCTATAACAATCTGAGTAAACAATCAAAACCAAAAATTGGGCAGCAGGTTACTTGGCAATGTCACCCTGATATCTGCAAGCTCTATCCGACGGATATTGAGTTATGTCAAATTCTTTTTGATATCCTTGAAAATAATATAGCATTAAAATTTTCAACTGACAAAGTGGTTAATTTCTACCTTGGCGGCTTGGATTATTGTGAAATCAATTACAGGGACACAAGAAAGCATGGGCATTCGTTATACTGTAGCCCAAATGAGGGATGTCAGAGCTATTTGCGTTCTCTAAGGGTACTAGCTCCACATTTTCCTGTCTTGAACTGATTCATTAATAGCGTATATAAGGCAGTATCAAAATGTAAGATTATACAACATATTAATCTACTAAAAGTCGAGGGCTCGTTTAAGGAACTAAGTCATTATATAGAAGAAGTGTCAAGTAGACTCTGTCGTAATAATAGTCAAGACTTCATTTACGGTGATAGCAATATTAGAGTTTCTGTGGATGAAAATACAATAATAAAATTATTTGGTGAGAGCCTTGATAAGGTAGCTAACATCAGGGATGTATACCCCACAATGCATTGTGACAGTTGTGAGCAGATAAAGACAAAATACCAATTAAAGAGTCTAAGATCCCTTTCAAATAAGAAAGGTTTGGATGTAATGATGGCCACGATTTTAGAACACCTACAACAGGACATACCCAAAGATGACAGAGAACAGCTAATTCATTGTACAGGTTGGAAAGAGGATGTCATAGATTTATTCTCTGTCTGTGATTACTGTGCTGGAAAAGTGTTGAAAAATCAGGAGAATGTCCGATCAGTATTAAATAACCTTCATATAGACTGTACACCGGAATGTATAAAGTGTTTAAATAATTTTGAAATGGCAATGATTTGATTTGTAATGCCTTGTCTTACGATCGTCAGATTAGGGCAGATAACTGCATTGAAGAGACCTAGAACAGAACTTGTTGACGCTCTTAAGGGGAGAATAGTATATCTACCTGTTGATGTGCAAGCAAATGCAGATATTCAGCCTGAAAAACTTCTTAACATTGATAGTTTTGTAGTCATTGCAATGGTCAGCCTACTTACAACACGAATGTTTGGACTGCACTAATAGATCTGAGAAAAGTCCATGGAGCACTGTTGTGGTTAAGAGAGAACAACCGTCTCTATAAAACAATACGTGCATACACCCTAGAAGATTTAAATAAAATACTTGAAGCACGTCTTGCTGAAAAAGCGGTTGGTGTTGATAATTTACCTTAAATACCGGAAGCTGCAATCCTTCAGAAACTGACAGAAAGTGCAAAATCTACATTGGTTGAACATTTTTATAATAAAGAACGACCTCTTGCCTCTACTAAATTTTATAGGCCACTTAACTATAGTGTAGGCTAGTAAAGTTATATTTAAGGCCAATATAATAATTACATTAAAGGACGATCATTGGAATAACATACCACTGCATACATTGGACTATGTTAGCTACTTGATTGCTTGAGGTTCTTCTCTTACTATTTCAAAGAAGAAAAAGCCGTAGGCTTTTTCCTGTTTGTGATGATATAGAATAATCCGGGTTGCAGCGGTGCCTCCAAAGAGATTACATTAAAAGACAATTATTGGATATTACATAATCCGGGTTTCAGCGGTAGCTAGCAACCTAGTAAGAGACGATCACGTCCAATGTTAAGAAATCCGGGTTGCAGCGGTAGCTAGCAATCCGGGTTGCAGCGGTAGCTAGCAACCTAGTAAGAGACGATCACGTCCAATGTTAAGAAATATAAAAACCCATAGTTCCTAACAGAGGAGTCATATCAAAACAAAAAGTACACCATTAGAACCGCCTTGTTCGAAACCCCTGTATAGGAAACTTTCTGTCCCTTGGCTTAAACAGCGCGGGGAATATATTGGCTTGAAAATCAAGAAAAGTGGCAGCTACTACAAAATTCTGGCTAAACGGGATATTTTTTTCTTTTTTTCTTTTTTTCTTTTGCATCCAGAGATAGCTTGGCACTGGAACATCGTAGAGAGTTGTTCAATGGCTCATTTTAAAGGAAATTGATTGGGTTAATAACCTTTCGTAACTAAAATAAATTATTTCTAAAAGTGAATAAATTTTTCCACCAAAAACTGCATTTTTGATGTCTTTTCACACTGCAGTATTTCAAAAATAATCGTATACCAGCGGTAAGATTTGAACCCACGCCTCCGAAGAGACTGGTGGCTAACACCAGTGCCTTGGACCACTCGGCCAGGGTGCCTCTCATAAATAATATATATGTGATCCGGGTTGCAGCGGTAGCTAGCAACCTAGTAAGAGACGATCACGTCCAATGTTAAGAAATATAAAAACCCATAGTTCTTAAAAAAAGAGTCAGATCAAAACAAAAAGTACACCATTAGAACCGCCTTGTCCGAAACCCCTGCATAGTAAAATTTCTGTCCCTTGGCTTGAACAGCAAGGGAAATATATTGGCTTGAAAATCAAGAAAAGTGGCAGCTACTACAACATTCTGCCTAAACGGGATATTTTTTTCTTTTTTTTTCTTTTTTTTTTCTTTTGTATCCAGAGATAGCTTGGCACTGGAACATCGTAGAGGTTTGTTCAATAGCTCATTTTAAAGGAAATTAATTGGGTTAAAAATCTATAGTAACTAAAATAAATTATTTCTAAAAGAGAATAAATTTTTCCACCAAAAACTGCATTTTGATGTCTTTTCACACTGCAGTCTTTCAAATATAATCGTATACAAGCGGTAAGAATTGAACCCACGCCTCTGAATAGACTGGTGGCTAACACCAGTGACTTGGACAACTCGGCCAGGCTGCCTCTCATAAATAAATATATATGTGAATTTGGGTTGCAGCAGTAGCTAGCAACCTAGTAAGAGACGATCAGTCCAATGCTAAGAAATATAAAAACCCAAAACTCCTAAAAATAGAGTCAGATCAAAACAAAAGTACATCATTAGAAATACCTTGTCTGAAACCCTACTAGATAAATAATGAACGTCATCATAGTTTTATATTAGAGTTATGACGTGAATAGAGTGACGTCATAATTTTACAATAAAAAACGATCATTGGAATAATAAAAAATTGCATACCTTTGGAATTGGCTAGCTACTTGATTATTTGAGACTCGTCTCTTACTATTTAAAAGAAGAAAAAGCCGTAGGCTTTTTCCTGTTTGTATTTATAGTTAAAAAACGAACTCAAGTCCAAAGAAACTGAACACTGTGGTTCATTTATATTATCTTCATTATTTTATTTAGAATGTAAATAAACAAGTTTTACAATAAAGAACGACACCTAGCCCATGTTAACTGAAAGCTTTTTATTTCTCCTCAGCTAGCTGTGCACTGGAAAATCATAGAGAGCTGTATAATAGCTCATTTTAAAGGAAATTGTTATAATAAAGAACGACCTCTTGCCTATACTAAATTTTACACGCCACTTAATTGTAGTATAGGTTAGTAATTCAACAGATAGCATGGTACTGGAACATCGTAGAGAGTTATTCAATGGCTCATTTTAAATCCGGGTTGCAGCGGTAGCTAGCAACCTAGTAAGAGACGATTACCTCCAATGTTAAGAAATATAAAACCCCCCAACTCCTAAAAAACGAGTCAGATCAAAACAAAAAGTACACCATTAGAACCGTCTTGTCCGAATCCTCTATTTAGGAAACTTACCGCCCTTTGGCTTGAATAACAAAGAAAATATATTGGCTTGAAAATCAAGAAAATAGACTTTTACCACGTTATTCTCCACAAACGGGATATTTTTTTCTTTCCGCTTGATTTTTCTCCTCAGCTAGCTGGGCACTGGAAAATCATAGAGAGCTGTATAATAGCTCATTTTAAAGGAAATTGCAACATCTAGTCACTTTTGTATTTAAAAATAAAATACTTCTTAAAGTAGAATCAATTTTGTCAAAAAAAATTGCATTTTTGATGTATTTTCATACTGCAGTCTTTTCAAAGATATTTGAATTTTGAAGCAATAAAACAGTTCATGGTAACGATTTCTATAGTAATAATAGCTACTTGTCTCAATAGTAACCGAAACTCCTGGAACCAAAATTTTCTTTTTTGGCTTAATCGCCAAAATTATTATGTAAACTGCAAAAATATTTATGATGTCCGGGTTGCAGCGGTAGCTAGCAACCTAGTAAGAGACGATCACCTCCAATGTTAAGAAATATAAAACCCCCCAACTCCTAAAAAAAGAGTCAGATCAAAACAAAAGGTACACCATTAGTACCGCATTGTCCGAAACCTCTATAAAGGAAACTTTCCGCCCTTTGGCTTGAATAACAAAGAAAATATATTGGCTTGATAATCAAGAAAATTGACTTTTACCACGTTATTCTCCACAAACGGGATATTTTTTTCTTTCCGCTTGATTTTTCTCCTCAGCTAGCTGGGCACTGGAAAATCATAGAGAGCTGTATAATAGCTCATTTTAAAGGAAATTGCAACATCTAGTCACTTTTGTATCTAAAAATAAAATACTTTTTAAAGTAGAATCAATTTTGTCAAAAAAATTGCATTTTTGATGTATTTTCATACTGCAGTCTTTTCAAAGATATTTGAATTTTTTACATTAAAGACCGAACTTTAGTCCATAGTAACTGAATATCCGGGTTGCAGCGGTAGCTAGCAACCTAGTAAGAGACAATCACGCCCCATAGTAAAAACTAAAGTAACCCATAACTCCTGAAAAAACATTCAGATCAAAACAAGAAGTACACTATTAGAACTACCTTGTCCAAAACTTCTATATAGCAAACTCACCGTCGTTTGGCTTGAATAAGAGAGAAAATATATGGACTTGAAAATAAAAAAAAAATGACTTTAACCACGATATTCTCCACAAACGGCATCTTTTTTTCTTTCCGCTTTTTTTTCCTCCTCAGCTAGCTGGGCATTGGAAAATCATAGAGAGCTGTATAATAGATCATTTTAATGGAAATTACTACATCTAGTCACTTTTGTAATCAAAAATAAAATAGTTTTTTAAGTAGAATCAATTTTGTCAAACAAACTGCATTTTTGATGTATTTTCATGCTGCAGTCTTTTCAAAGATATTTGAATTTTAAAGCAATCCAACAGTTCATGGTAATGAACTCTATAGTAATAATAGCTACTTGTCTTAATAGTAGCCGAAACTATAAAGAACGAAATTTTGATATCAATAGATACATCAAAGCAAACAGTTCATGATAACAAACTGTATGTTGTATAGTAAGAGCGACTCGTCTCAATAGTAAAACTTGCCACATCTAGTTCCTTCTGTAATTAAAGTTAAAATATTTTTTTAATAGTTTTTACTATGAGACGATCACGCCTCCTAAAAAAATGAAAATACATATAAGACCTAGAGATTTATATCCTTCCTTTTTTTAAGTTTAAAAATGGCCGTGACAATTTTATCCACTTATTAAAAATAAGAATGAACGAATAAAAAATCGTTGATTTAAAGAGGGAGCTTAGATTAAGAAGAATGTTCAAGAAAAATTCTTCTTATCGCATTTAAAACTGTAAAGGATAGTTTTTGAAAAAGAAACTAAAGAAAACAAGTAACATATTGAACATAGATACGTCTTTATATCAATTACAAGGAACTCTCCGCCTACATATACACATAGTACTGGGAGCCCAGCGGCTTCGCCAACAGGCACCGGCACTCTGCACATGGCAGGCTTCTATATATGAATTCTCATTATCACTTGTATTCTAACCACAGATAATTTGAGCCTTTTGTTGATGTAACAACGTCAACAAAGGTTCGATGCAGCCACCCTGGGAAAAATACGAATTCTGTCTTAAAGTTATGAACTATTTAGATTGTTACACGTTTTAAGAAGATCTTCGACTTAGATAATACTGATGATTTAAGCATCAGGGATGAAAATTTGAGCAACACGATTGAAATTTTAGAGGTCTTGCGAGCTCAACGTGCTATAATATGTTAAATTAACTATTGTTCACTAAGGCTGAAAAAAGTAAAGATGAAAAGGTGACGATGGCTAACAAAAAAATTGACCAAGTAAATAAAATTATAGAAAGGATTATAAAGAAGTGTCAAACCTACTGACCCCGATATTCTGCATCGAAGGTTTAAATATAGATTCAGTTTAGTTCATTATAAAAGGGGATCACATCAGTTTCTTTAAATAAAGAACGACCTTTTGCCTATACTAAATTTTATGCGCCACTTAATTATAATTAATGTTAGTAATTCCACAGATAGCTTGGCACTGGAACATCGTAGAGAGTTGTTCAATGGCTCATTTTAAAGGAAATTAATTGGGTTAAAACTCTTTTGTAATTAAGAAAAAATTATCTTTAAAATAGAATCAGCTTTTTTACGAAAACTGCATATTTCAAATTAAAGATTGATCAATGACGTCATAATCGTATACCAGCGGTGGGATTTCAACCAGCGCCTCCGAAGAGACTGGTGGTCTCTTCGGAGGCGCGTCACTTACTAGCAACCTAGTAAGAGACGATCACGCCCAATGCAAAGAAATATAAAAACCTATTTTTCCACTCACCTTAAAAATAAAAGTTTACAACGAAAAGAAAACTATAGTGATTTTGAAAAAACCTAAGATGCCTTGAAATCGGCGTCTTATTGAAACGAAAACTGCACCATTGGAATCAACATGGGTTTTTTTTGTTTTTGTTTCAACAGATCAAAACAAAAAGTACACCATTAGAACCGCCTTGTCCGAAAACCCTACAAAGGAAACTTACCGCCCTTTGGCTTGAATAACAAGGCTTGAAAATCAAGAAAATTGACTTTTACCACGTTATTCTCCACAAACGGGATATTTTTTTCTTTCTCCTCTTCCACCGATAGCTTGGCACTGGAACATCGTAGAGTGTTGTTCAATGGCTCATTTTAAAGGAAATCTCTAGATCTAGTGCCATTTGTACTTAATTTTTTTTTTAAAAGTAATTATTTTTTACGAAAAACTTAATTTTTTATATACAATATTGGTCAATGACGTCATAGTCGTTGGATGTAGTACACAAAGGCTCGGTCATCGAATTTAAGCTGAAACTAAGTAAAGGACAATTATGCCTCCATATATTCAAAGTGATGTATGAGATTTACCATTACATCTGTAAACTGTTCCACAGTTGCCGGTCCATACCTTGGAAGCTTTTCACTAAACATGCAACATTTCTTTTGGATATCCGGGTTGCAGCGGTAGCTAGCAACCTAGTAAGAGACGATCACGTCCAATGTTAAGAAATATAAAAAACCATAGTTCCTAAAAAAGGAGTCAGATCAAAACAAAAAGTACACCATTAGAACCGCCTTGTCGGAAACCCCTGTATAGAAAACTTTCAGTCCCTTGGCTGGAACAGCAAGGGAAATATATTGGCTTGAAAATCAAGAAAAGTGGCAGCTACTACAACATTCTGCCTAAACGGGATATTTTTTTTTTATTTTTTCTTTCTTTTCCACAGATTTACAATAAAGAACGACACCTAGCCCATGATAACTATAATCTGGGTTGCAAGAGTAGCTAGCAACCCAGTAAGAGACGATAACGCCCAATGTTAAGAAATATAAAAACCCATAACCCCTTAAAAAAATTCCCAAAAGCTCAACCAGCTTCTTGGATAGTTCCACCCCCTCCTCCTCCTCTTCTAGCACCACTTCCTAATTCACCCAGTTGAGTTGAAAATTATGATATTTGTTGGTCCCTAAGAAAAGACGTAATACGAAGCGCTTTATTCACTATTTAGAGCATTTCAAAAATATTTTTTATTTGTTTAAGAAGATAAGAGAACGTATCGAGTAGTTAGAATTTAGCATAAAACCAAACTAATTTTAAAATTTTATTATAAAGAACGACACCTAGCCTATGTTAACTGAAACATAAATAGGGATTATGTAATTTTCATCAGTATTATGGCTGTAGAGATGGATGAATTCTAGTAAAGAACAATACATAAAAGATCAATGTCAGTCAAGAGGATCTAAAGTAGTTTATAGTAAAGAAAACAGTATTAACTGACATAATCTATTGACAAGATGACTTGAAGCAAATGTATTTTGAAAGCTGCTTCTCTACGGTATGATATAAAAATGATCAGTCTAGTTAATCATAAATGGGGACTATGCAGAGCTATTATTAGTCAATCCAGTGAATGTAGTTGTTATTAATAGGAGTTTTGTTGAAATCAGATTAAGAATCAAGATCAAAAAAACAAAGTACACTATTAGAGCCGCATTGTCCAGTACCCTCGATGAACAATAAACTAATTACCGTACTTTTGATTTTATGAATGAACTTAAATAACGTCTGGTTAGCATAAAGAAATAGAAATAGTAGAGTGAAATTTATGTATGTACTTGTATATATGAATATGTTTAAATGAATATATATTATGTATATATGAATATGTATATATACGTAGACTTGGTATAGGAAACTTACCGTTCATTGGCTTGAAAAACAAGGAAAATATATTGGCTTGAAAATCAAGATAAGAAGCTGAAACCACGATATGCCGTATCGACAGCAGGTTTGTTTTTTGTTTGTTTTTTTCCCTCAGCTAGCTGGGCACTGGAAAATCATAAAAAGCTGCATAATCGCCCATTTTAAAGGAAATTGATGTGTTTAAAAACCTGTGATAATTAACGCCAATAATTTCAAAAACAGTCATTTTTTACGAAAAACTGCATTTTTCAATAGCTCTTTAGTAGAAAATGCTATGCTTGTTTCCTGGAGGCAAACTTTTTTTGGCTCAACTCCTAAAGTACTTATCTCTATAATGTTGTTCTTTATATTCGTAGAATTTTTTTTATTTTAGTTCTTAGTTCAAGATCGCTAAAGTTATTATGTAAACTGCAAAAATATTATAGTGTATGAGCAATAATTTAAATTTTTCATTAAAACTAGAAAAATAGCTGAAAATTTTTTAATTTGTTTAACTTATTACGTCATATAAGACGTAATAAGTGAATGCGATATTTATATACGTTTATCTTTCGACAAGATAATTTTATTTTATTTTACTTCTCAGTTCAGGATCGCTAAAGTTATTATGTAAATTAAAAAAATATTTATGGTGTCAGTGGAATAATTTTAATTTTTTAATTAAAACTAGAAAAATACCTGAAAATTAAAAAATTAGTTTCACTTATTACCTCAAATAAGACATATATAACACAGAAGCCAGAAGAAAGGAAGTCATCCTAATAGAGTAAAATGAACATATTCCGGCTTTTAGGAGATGTTTCTCACCTAGTGGCAATTATAATCCTTTTGTTGAAAATATGGAAATCACGGTCCTGTGCTGGGATATCATTGAAATCACAACTGTTTTTTGCCCTGGTCTTTACAGCTAGATATCTTGACCTGTTCACCAATTTCATATCTGTATATAATACATGTATGAAGATTGTTTTCCTTGTTGCTTCTTATGGTACAATTTACTTGATGTTCTTCAAATTTAGAGCTACATATGATCCTAATCATGACACATTCAGGGTGGAGTTTCTGATCTCACCTGCTTTAGCCCTATCATTAGTTGTCAATCATGCCTTTACTGTGATGGAGGTCCTTTGGTCATTCAGCATTCTCCTAGAAGCCGTTGCTATATTGCCACAACTGTTTATGGTCTCAAAAACCGGCGAAGCCGAATCAATCACATCCCATTACCTTTTCTCTCTTGGCTCGTACAGAGGTCTCTACATTTTGAACTGGGTTTACCGCTACTATTCTGAAGCCTATTTTGATTGGATTGCTGTTTTAGCTGGAGTTGTTCAGACCATTCTGTATTGTGATTTCTTCTACTTGTATATTACAAAAGTATTGAAGGGAAAGTATCTTTTAGAAAAGGGAGCAAACCTCGATTCGAAGGCTGCTAATTGGGAGGATTGCAGACAAACACCTTTACACTCTGCCGCTGCAGAAGGTAAACTAGACATGTTTCAATTACTTGTTTCAAAGGGTGCACATTTAGACGCTTTAGATGATAAAAGACGTACTCCTTTACAGTGGGCCATCAAAGGAAAAGAAGGTTTTGTAAATAGGATTTGTTTTCACCGAACAAAAGAAGAAGATAAACCAGAAATCGTCAAGTTACTACTTTTAAGAGGTGCATCTATTGATACTTTAGATAAGGATGGGCTTACACCGTTACATTATGCTGCCAAATATAACACACTAGATAGTGCTCAGTTACTCGTTTCAAAGGGTGCAAATATAGACATCCTAGACAATAATAGTTACACTCCTTTACATTGGGCTCTAATAGAAGGCCAATTATCTGTAGCTAATTATCTTTTAGAAAAGGGAGCAAGCCCTAATTTGAAGGCTGAAAATGGAAAGGATCGGTTACAAACACTTTTGCACAAATCTGCTGCACAAGGTAAACTAGACATGTGTCAGCTTCTTGTTTCAATGGGTGCATATATAAATGCTTTAGATGATAAAAGGCGTACTCCTTTACATTGGGCCGTGATAAAGGGGTTTCAAAGTACAGAATTAGGAAATAGAACGGAAATTGTCAAGTTTTTTCGTGTCAACAAATTGGAGAAAAGAAGGAATTGTCAACAAAATCTTATAAAATTTCTTCTTTCAGGAGGTGCATCTGTAGATGCTTCAGATAAGGATGGTTTTACACCGTTACACTATGCTGTCAAACAAAACAGACTAGATCTTTGCCAGTTACTAGTTTTACATGGCGCTGAAGTGAATATTTTAACTTCGGATAAAATGACAGCATTAGACATAGCTTTGTCCGGACAGAAACTTGGATTTACATCTTTTTTAATAGCTGAATATCTCTTAGAAAAAAAAGCAATTTATCATCCCAATAAAACAAAAAAAGAATACCAAGCATTGCTAGAGGACTTAAAAGAACAATTATCTATAGAAAGAGCAGCTACAATGCAATTGTGTCCTATACTGTGCAACCTTGCCTTTAATAAATCTAACGATCTGAAATCAATATGCCGGCATGCTATCGTAAATTATGTATGCCAAGCCAAATTATGTGACACCATTGAACGGTTCGACATACCAATGTGTTTAAAAAGCTACTTAACCTTTGTGGAGGAATTTCGAGTTTACTTTATGCAAAAAAAAAATAAAAAAAAATAAACAAACAAGAAAAACAAAGTAAAAACTACAAAAACACCATACCTAAGTACAATCCGCGAATGATTGAATCTTTCGTATCATTGATTGACCAGGTGGTTTGGCCAAAATTTGCCCGCGGTCAGTCCATACATTAAATTTACCAAAGCAATCTCTTGCCGTATTTAAAACTTCATGACGCTTATTTGTTAGCGATTTTTATATTTAAAATCAAGACACTTTCATTAAAATCCGGGTTGCAGCGGTAGCTAGCAACCTAGTAAGAGACGATCACGTCCAATGTTAAGAAATATAAAAACCCATAGTTCCTAAAAATACAGTAAAGAACGACCTCTTGCGTATACTATCCGGGTTGCAGCGGTTGCTAGCAACCTAGTAAGAGACGATCACGTCCAATGTTAAGAAATATAAAAACCCATAGCTCCTAAAAAATGAGTCAGATCAAAACAAAAAGTACACCATTAGAACCGCCTTATCCGAAACCCCTGTATAGAAAAACTTTTTATAATAAAGAACGAACTCTTTCCTATACTAAATAAGCCTATACTAGTTAATGATACAGCAATGGTTATAATAAAGATCCGGGTTGCAGCGGTAGCTAGCAACCTAGTAAGAGACGATCACGTCCAATTTTAAGAAATAAAAAAACCCATAGTTCCTAAGAATGGAGTCAGATCAAAACAAAAAGTACACCATTAGAACCGCCTTGTCCGAAACCCCTGTATAGGAAACTTTCTGTCCCTTGGCTTGAATAACAAAGAAAATATATTGGCTTGAAAATCAAGAAAAGTGGCAGCTATTACAATATTCTGCCTAATCATGATATTTTTTTTTCTTTTTTTCTCTTTTTTTGTATCCAGAGATAGCTTGGCACTGGAACATCGTAGAGGGTTGTTCAATAGCTCATTTTAAAGGAAATTAATTGGGTTAAAAACCTTTTGTAACTAAAATAAATTATTTCTAAAAGAGAATAAAGTTTTCCACCAAAAACTGCATTTTCGATGTCTTTTCACACTGCAGTCTTTCAAACATAATCGTATACCAGCGGTAAGATTTGAACCCACGCCTCCGAAGAGACTGGTGGCTAACACCAGTGCCTTGGACCACTCGGCCAGGCTGCCTCTCATAAATAAATATATATGTGAATTTGGGTTGCATCCGGGTTGCAGCGGTAGCTAGCAACCTAGTAAGAGACGATCACCTCCAATGTTAAGAAATATAAAAACCCGTAGCTCCTAAAAAAAGAGTCAGATCAAAACAAAAAGTACACCATTAGAACCGCCTTGTCCAAATCCTCCATAAAGGAAACTTACCGCCCTTTGGCTTGAATAACAAAGAAAATATATTGGCTTGAAAATCAAGAAAATAGACTTTTACCACGTTATTCTACACAAACGGCATATTTTTTCTTTTTTCTTTTCCACAGATAGCTTGGCACTGGAACATCGTAGAGGGTTGTTCAATAGCTCATTTTAAAGGAAATTAATTGGGTTAAAAATCTATAGTAGCTAAAATAAATTATTTCTAAAAGAGAATAAATTTTTCCAATAAAAACTGTATTTTTGATGCAGTGACGTCATAATTACTATATAAGAAACGTCAAAACAGCAAATGGTCTCATTCATGAATACATAATGGTTAGATCAAAGCAAGCTGCACGCAAGTTAAAAAATTAGCACTAAAAAATCAAGAAAAGTGGCAGCTGCTACAACATTCTGCCTAAACGGGATATTTTCTTTCTCTTTTCTTTGTTTCCAGTATAATAAAGATCAAACTCTTCCCTATACTAACTTGCATACGCAACTTTACTATAGTTAAGATTACAGTATTTATATTTTTTTTACATTAAAAGACGATCATCCGGGTTGCAGCGGTAGCTAGCAACCTAGTAAGAGACGATCAAGTCCAATGTTAAGAAATATAAAAACCCATAGTTCTTAAAAAAAGAGTCAGATCAAAACAAAAAGTACACCATTAGAACCGCCTTGTCCGAAACCCCTGTATAGGAAACTTTCTGTCCATTTGCTTGAACAGCAAGGGAAATATATTGGCTTGAAAATCAAGAAAATTGACTTTAACCACGTTAGTCTCCCCAAACGGGATATTTTTTTCTTTTTTTTTTGTATCCAGAGATAGCTTGGCACTGGAACATCGTAGAGGGTTGTTCAATGGCTCATTTTAAAGGAAATTTATAATAAAGAACGACATCTTGCCTATACTAAATTTTATACGCCACCTAATTATAGTATAGGTTAGTAATTCAACAGATAGCATGGCACTGGAACATTGTAGAGAGTTGTTCAATGGCTCATTTTAAAGGAAATTAATGGGGTTAAAAACCTTTTGTAATTAAAACAAATTATTTTTATTACATTAAGAAATTTTAATTATGTTCCTATCCGGGTTGCAGCGGTAGCTAGCAACCTAGTAAGAGACGATCACGTCCAATGTTAAGAAATATAAGAACCCATAGCTCCTAAAAAAGGAGTCAGATCAAAACAAAAAGTACACCATTAGAACCGCCTTGTCCGAAACCCCTGTATAGGCAACTTTCTGTCCATTGGCTTGAACAGCAAGGGAAATATATTGGCTTGAAAATCAAGAAAATTGACTTTAACCACGTTAGTCTCCCCAAACGGGATATTTTTTCTTTTTTTTGTATCCAGAGATAGCTTGGCACTGGAACATCGTAGAGGGTTGTTCAATAGCTCATTTTAAAGAAAATTAATTGGGTTAAAAATCAATAGTAACTAAAATAAATTATTTCTAAAAGAGAATAAATTTTTCCAATAAAAACTGTATTTTTGATGCAGTGACGTCATAATTACTATATAAGAAACGTCAAAACTGTAAATGGTCTCATTCATGAATACATAACGTCATACGCCGTGATGTCATAATTAGTATATAAGGAAAGCCCTAAAGGAAAATTCTCTCATTCTTGATTACAATAATGGTTAGATCAAAGCAGGCTATACGCAAGTTGAAAAAAGAGTACTACACAAACAACAGAGATAGTAACTTGAAAAGAAAAAAGCAAAGGTATTCAACCGACCAGGTGTATCGAGAAGTAATAATTGAGAGAGCAGAACAAAGGTATTCAACCGACCAGGCGTATCGAGAAGCAGGAATTGAGCAGGCTAGACAAAAGATCAAGGAGCGTTATCACAATGATAAACTTTATAGAGAAGCAACAATTGAGCAGGCTAGACAAAAGAGCAGGGAACGGTATGATAATGATGAACATTACCGAAACAAACATAAGAAAAAAGTTGCTACCAGAATAATGGGTAGATACTGGGGTGACAAAGGCTATAATGAAAAAATTAAATTCCCTGGGAGGTTGTATAGAAGAACGCATAAGGACCAAGGGAAAAATTATCTTCAGAAATACAAGAAGATGGCAAAAATGCAGGCTGATCTTCGTAAATTGAGAAACATTTTACACATATTTTACCAGGATCACGATACGTATTCAAAATTACCGATTAAATTTCTCTTTGAAAGAGCGGATGCTGTTGAAAAGTCGGCTAGAAATTCCTTGGCAAAGCTTCATAGTAATATCCAAAAGAAATGTTGTCAGTTTAATGAAAAGCTTCCAAGGTATGGATTGGCAACTGCGGAACAGTTTACAGATGCAATGGAAAATGTTCGACAACACAGTGAATATACGGAGGCGTACTTCTTTGAAAATTCGTATATTAATTTTGGAAGGAGCAATTGCAGTTTATGTAGCAGCAATAAAAACATATATACAAGCATACCTATCAACAGCGAAGGAAAAGCAATGTTTTTCAATTATGGCGAAAAAGAGACTGTTAGGGTTATTAGTAAATGTGTTTGTAAGACTAATGATTTAGAACAAATTCCTGGAACACAGACTCAATAAAAAAGCATTTCTAACTGTGTTTTAAACAGTTCTTTTAGTTCTACTGAATATTTGGCAAAAAATTCTCTGTGTAGTAGAACAAACTGTCCTGAAAAGTACGAGACAACTATTGAAGAATGCTCTGAATCTAGATCTGACAAGGAAATTATGATGGCTGAAGTCATTATAATAAAGAACGACCTCTTACCTATGCTAAATATTATACGCCACTTGATTATAGTATAGGTTATCCGGGTTGCTACAGTAAAGAACGATCTCTCATCCATAGTAACTGATAAATGGTGGTTCCAGGGGCAGTACACTTGAGGTTCGTCTCTTACTATTTAAAAGAAGAAAAAGCCGTAGGCTTTTTCCTGTTTGTAATGATATAGCATAAAAGAAAACCCAAGTGATAACTGATTACAGTAAAGAACGATCTCTCGCTCATAGTAACTGATTTGTCAATTAGGTCTTTTTATACATAATTATCCATTATTATATAAAACACAGTAATTTTTGGGGGGATTTTATAATAAAGAACGAACTCTTGTCTATATTAACATGTATAGGCAACTTAACTATACTTAATAATTAGACTTATTTAGTCCGGGTACAATAAAGAACGAACTCTTGCCTATACAAACTTGTATAGTGGGACATAATTCGGGTTGCAGCGGTAGCTAGCAACCTAGTAAGAGACGATCTCGTCCAATGTTAAGAAATATAAAAACCCCTAGCTCCTAAAAAAAGAGTCAGATCAAAAAAATGTACTTCATTAGAACCGCCTTGTCCGAAACCACTATATAGGAAACTCACCGTCCTTTGGCTTTAATAACAAAGAAATTACATAAAGGATATATATAATAAAGAACGACCTCGTGCCTATACTAAATTTTGTAGGCCACTTAACCATAGTATAGGTTAGCAAATTTTTTATAGTAAGGAACGAACTCTTGCCCTTAGTAGTCTATGTCTTGTCAAATTAGCTAATTAATTTCTTCCTATTATTTAAAAAAATTAAATTCAGGAATGTACTTATAAGAAAAGAAATTAGGAAATGATATTTTTCTAACAACAATTTCCACTATGCTTCAAACTTTTAGTTTCCTTTCTTAAGGCTTTTGATTTGTTGTAATCCCTGGTTAAAATATACAGAAATATTTTTGAAATTAGTAACCGGGTTACAGCGGTAACTATCAACCTAGTAAAAGACGACCTCGCCCCATAGTAAAACATTAAGGATTATTATATCACACATTAAAAAACGATCATTGGAATAACAAACCATTGCATACATTGGACTTAGTTAGCTAATTGATTGTTTGAGGTTCGTCTTTTACCGTTTCAAAAAAGAAAGAGCCGTAGGCCTTTTCATGTTTGTAATCAGGTTTTATAATAATACATATAAATCCGGGTTGCAGAGGTAGCTAGCAACCTAGTAAGAGACGATCACGTCCAATGTTAAGAAATATAAGAACCCATAGCTCCTAAAAAAGGAGTCAGATCAAAACAAAAAGTACACCATTAGAACCGCCTTGTCCGAAACCCCTGTATAGGCAACTTTCTGTCCATTGGCTTGAACAGCAAGGGAAATATATTGGCTTGAAAATCAAGAAAATTGACTTTAACCACGTTAGTCTCCCCAAACGGGATATTTTTTTCTTTTTTTTTTGTATCCAGAGATAGCTTGGCACTGGAACATCGTAGAGGGTTGTTCAATAGCTCATTTTAAAGAAAATTAATTGGGTTAAAAATCTATAGTAACTAAAATAAATTATTTCTAAAAGAGAATAAATTTTTCCAATAAAAACTGTATTTTTGATGCAGTGACGTCATAATTACTATATAAGAAACGTCAAAACTGTAAATGGTCTCATTCATGAATACATAACGTCATACGCCGTGATGTCATAATTATTAAAGGACGAGCTATAGCCCATAGTAACTGGAATCCGGGTTGCAATAGTAGCATACAACCTATTCGGGTTGAGGCGGTAGCTAGAACCTAGTAAGAGACGATCACGCCTCATAGTAAAAAATGAAATAGTTAAATTGAAAGACGATCATTGGAATAAAAAACCATTGCATACATTGGAATAAGTTGGCTACTTGATCATTGGAGGTTCGTCTATTACTATTTTAAAGAAGAAACAGCCGTAGGCTTTTCCTGTTTTCCGGGTGGCAGCGGTATCTAGCAACATAGTACGTTAAAGGACGATCATTGGAATAACAAACTATTGCATACATTGGACTTTGTTTAGCTACCTGATTGTCTTAGGTTCGTCTCTTACTATTTCAAAGAAGAAAAAGTCGTAGGCTTTTTCCTGTTTGTAATCAGGATGTTTAGAACACAGAGTGTGACTTTTCTTACTAATGAAGGAGATTACATAAAAGTAGTAATTAAAAGTGAAGATAATACAAACATGTTTTGAAAAGTTGTTACAATAAAGAACGATTCTATAAAGGACCGATATAGTTCATCATAAATGGCATTTGTCAATTATTTTTTTAAATATCCGGGTTGCAGCGGTAGCTGGCAACCTAGTAAGAGACGATCACGTCCAACGTTAAGAAATATAAAAACCCATAGTTCCTAAAAAAAATAGTCAGATCAAAACAAAAAGTACACCATTAGAACCGCCTTGTCCGAAACCGCTGTATACAAAACTTTCTGTCCCTTGGCTTGAACAGCAAGGGAAATATATTGGCTTGAAAATCAAGAAAAGTGGCAGCTACTACAACATTCTGGCTAAACGGGATTTTTCTTTTCTTTTTTCCGGGTTGCAGCGGTAGCTAGCAACCTAGTAAGAGACGATCACGTCCAATGTTAAGAAATATAAAAACCCATAGTTCCTAACAGAGGATTCAGATCAAAACAAAAAGTACACCATTAGAACCGCCTTGTCCGAAACCCCTGTATAAGAAACTTTCTGTCCCTTGGCTTGAACAGCAAGGGAAATATATTGGCATGAAAATCAAGAAAATTGACTTTACCCACGTTATTCTCCCCAAACGGGATATTTTTTTCTTTTTTCTTTTTTTTTCTTTTTCTTTTCCACAGATAGCTTGGCACTGAAACATCGTAGAGGGTTGTTCAATAGCTCATTTTAAAGGAAATTAATTGGGCTGAAAATCTATAGTAACTAAAATAAATTATTTATAAAAGAGAATAAATTTTTCCACCAAAAACTGCATTTTTGATGTCTTTTCACACTACAGTCTTTCAAACGTAATCGTATACCAACGGTAAGAATTGAACCCACGCCTCCGAAGAGACTGGTGGCTAACACCAGTGTCTTGGACCACTCGGCCAGGCTGCCTCTCATAAATAAATATATATGTGAATTTGGGTTGCAGCAGTATTATAATAAAGATCGAACTCTTCCCTATACTAACTTGCATACGCAACTTCACTATAGTTAAGATTACAGTATTTATATTATGCATCATTATAAATTATAAAAGGTTCAAATGTTCGAAGATTATAGATTTAAAAATTTTACAGTAAAGAACGATCTCTCTCCCATACTAACTGATGTATGGTGGTTCCAGGTGTAGTTACATAAAGGACGATTATAGCTCATCATAAATGGTGTTTGTCAATTATCCGGGTTGCAGCGGTAGCTAGTTACAGTAAAGAACGATCTCTCGCCTATAGTAACTTATATATGCTGGTTCCAGGGATAGTTATACACAGGGTTATACACACACCGATATAGCTCATCATTAATAGTGTTTGTCAATTATTACATTAAAAGAGGAGAATTGGAATAATACATTAAGGATCGAAATAGTTCATCATAAATTACTTTAAAGAACGAAAAGAAAGAGCTGGCAAAAATAAAGAGCATTATGAGAAAAACAAGGACGTTCTCAAATGGATTGGCAAAATTAGATATGATTAGAAAGCATCAGCTCTAAACAAATGTCGAGTTTTGAAACAATATAAAATTAACTAGGAGTTTTGTAAGAATTACATCCATTCATCATCAGAACATGTGAAGAAAAAAATTAGAAATTATGAGGTTTATCGCCTGAATATTATCAAGCCTGCATCAATCCGGAGAAACATTTAATCGAGCTTATTTTAATTATCATATATTTTTTAAATCGAACCCAAGTAGATTCAAACCACCTATCTTTCAGTTAATATCTGGTTGCGTTTACCAATTACGCCACGAGGACAATTATTAAAGTTAATAAAAGAAGAATATGATATGTTCAATGGGAAATAAAGTTTGGACTAGACCAAAATAAGAAGATCCAAGAAAAAAAAGAAATCCTTTACTTTGTGCAAAAGCAATTATTCAAGCAAAAACTATTGAAAAAAGCCTTTGACTTTACGTTTTCCTAGTTGTACATTAAAGAACAAACTTTAGGCGATAGTAACTGAAGTATTATAAGCAATCATTATATAGATGAGGAATTTTACTTAAAAAATCATTACAGGTAAAAATTTCCCTTACCGGGAATCGAGGTTTGAAGCTTCTATCTGCAAAAATGTGGAATTTGGTTTTTTTTTACCAGAAGAAAGAATGATCACGAATGCGTGTTTATTTTATTTTTTTACCAGAAGTGATTGGATCGACTCTGAGGTCCTAGAATGCCGCAAGAGGGCTCATTCGAGTGGAAATCAAAAGTTCTAGTCCCCTTTTTAATCAGGAACAAAATATTTAGAAAATAGAATCACTTTTTACAAAAAACTGCATTTTTTATGTCTTTTCATACTGCAGTCTTTTCAAAAATATTTGATTATTGAAGCAAGCCCGATTTCTAACCATTTTTAACAGAATGGCTATCTAAAAATTTTATCTGATGCGATGGGAGAAAAAGGGCCTAAGGGGGGGGGGCTAATTTCCTTTTAATTTCCAATCGAATGAGCCCTCTCTGAAGTTTTTACACGCATTTCTTCTATAAGAACCATGTTTGCCCCCAGGGCATAACTTATAACGCCTTCCCCCGGGCCCTGTATTGACCCAGGAGATTCTGTTATATGATTTTTGAACTTTTTTTAATAGAATGGCAATCTCAAAAAGTATTTGGGGAAAAAATGCACGGGGGGAACTAGTTGCCCTCTGATCACTTTTTACTCTTAAACAGGGCACTAGAACTCTCAATTTCCAATCGAGTGAGTCCCCTTTGAAGTTTATACGGTGACCCTTTTCATATGAAGTGCTTCTGGAAAAAAATAATAAAACATTGGAGCCGTATGGCCTTTACTATAGGCAACGCTATACCCTTGCCTCTGACAGTTTCTGGTAACGACAGTAAGTATAGAGCGACTCGGCTCAAATATAATCGGGGTTGCAGCGGTAGCTAGCAACCTAGTAAGAGACGTCACACTAAGGAACGAATTGTTGCCCATAATAACTGAAGTAATAAAAGGATATAACAGTTGGTGGTAACGAACTGTATTGTAAGAGTGAACTCGTCTCAATAGTAATCCGGGTTGCAGCAGTAGCTAGTTGAAATAAGAAGCATCATGGTTGCAACCTAGGAAAGAGCGAACAACAGCCCGTGGTAACCAAAAGTTAAAAACGCATTTAAAAAAAACAACTGCCTAATGAAAAAAAAAGTTCTCCTTTGACACTGATTCAGGAATGGTAATTATTATTTCGGTTCGGGTTAAAAGTAAAATTAAATTGCGAAAAGAAATTTATATTGAAAAAAAGAGTCTGAAACCCCTCAAAAATGGTGTCAGATCAAAATAAAAAGTGTTCCATTGGAAACAGCAAGGTTGACAACCCTTTAGAGGGAAATTACAGTTCCCCACATCGATCAACAAGGAAAATCGCTTTTTTACATGGGTAGCACTGATCTGTCACCCGTTTTCTCTCTTTTTTTCCCAGGGCTAGCAGACTACTATAACATCATGGAGAGATGTTTAATGGCTCATTCGAAATAAATTTCTCCTATCTACGTTATTCTTATGAATTCTGCCATCTGCATGTGTCAAATGGTATTGAAAATTGCACTTTTTGGTGCCATGTCGGAAGTGGAAAAGCAAAAAGAAAGTGGGACTTTTTACATAAAGGATCGACATAGTTCATCATAAAATCTATCAGTCAAGAGGATTTCATGCAGTAGTTATTAATAGAAGTTTTGTTTAGAATTTTTAACGTAAATACAGTAAAGAACGAACTTCCAGCCCATAGTAACTAAAATGAGATTTTAATTTCAGGTTAAAGATTGATCAATGATGTCATAATCGTAGATTGTAGCCAGGTCGGGTCTTACTATTCCAATTAAGAAAAAGCCATAGGCTTTTTCCTGTTTGTAATCCGGGTTGCAGTGGTGGCTAGCAACCTAGTAAGAGACCATCACGTCCAATGTTAAAAAATATAAAAACCCATAACTCCTAAAAAAAGTCAGATCAAAACAAAAAGTACACCATTAGAATCGCCTTGTCCGAAATACCTGTATAGGAAACTTTCTGTCCCTTGGCTTGAGCAGCAAGGGAAATATATTGCCTTGAAAATCAAGACAATTGGCAGCTACTACAGCATTCTGCTTAAGCGGCATCTTTTTTTTTCTTTTTTTTTTTTTCCACAGATAACTTGGCACTGGAGAATAGTAGAGAGTTGTTCAATGGCTCATTTTAAAGGAAATTAATGGGGAAATGTATTTCCTTGAAAATAAAGACAAGTGGCAGCTACTACAGCATTCTGCTTAAGCGGCATCTTTTTTTTTGTTTTTTTGTTTTTTTTTCTTTTCCAAAGATAACTTGGCACTGGAACATCGTAGCGAGTTGTTCAATGGCTCATTTTAAAGGAAATTAATGGGGTTAAAAACCTTTTGTAACTTAAATAAATTATTTTTAAAACAGAACGTTCCGGGTTGCAGTGGTAGCTAGCAACCTAGTAAGAGACGATCAATTCCAATGTTATGAAATATAAAAACCAATAATTCCTAAAAAAAAGTCAAATCAAAACAAAAAGTACACCATTAGAACCGCCTTTTCCAAAACCCTAATATAGGAAAATTTCTGTCACTTGGCTTGAACAGCAAAGGAAATATATTGGCTTGAAAATCAAGAAAAGTTGCGGCTACTAAAACATTCTGCCTAAACGGCATATTTTTTTCTTCTCTCTTTTTCACAGATAGCTTGGCACTGGAACATCGTAGAGAGTTGTTCAATGGCTCACTTTAAAGGAAATTAATTGGGTTAAAAATCTTTTGTAACTAAAATAAATTATATCTAAAAGAGAATAAAGTTTTCCACTAAAAACTGCATTTTTGATGTCTTTTCATACGGCAGTCTTTTCAAAGATATCTGATCTGGGTTGCAGCGGTAGGTAGCAACCTAGTAATAGACTATCACCTTCAATGTAAAAACCCATAAATCCTAAACAAAAGTCAGATAAAAACAAAAATTACACCATTAGAACCGCCTTGTCCGAAATCCCTGTATAGGAAACCTTATGTTCCTTGGCTTGAACAGCAAGGGAAATATATTGGCTTGAAAATCAAGAAAAGTGGTGGCTACTACAACATTCTGCCTAAACGGGATATTTTTTTTTCTTTCTTCTTTCTTTTCCACAGATAGCTTGGCACTGAAACATCAGAGAGTTGTTCGATGGCTCATTTTAAAGGAAATTAATTGAGTTAAAAATCTTTCGTAACTAAAATAAATCATTTCTGAAAGAGAATAAATTTTTCCACTAAAAACTTCATTTTTGATGCCTTTTCATATTGCAGTCTTTTAAAAGATATTTGATTTTTGTACATAAATCATAATCGTATACCAAAGGTATGATTTGAACCCACGCCTCCGAAGAGACTGGTGGCTAACACCATTGCCTTCGACCACTCGGCCACGCTTCCTCTCATAACTATATATGTGAGTCCGGGTTGCAGCAGTAGCTAGAAACCTAGTAAGAGACGAGCAGTCCAATGCTAAGAAGTATTAAAACCCAGAACTCCTAAAAATATAGTCAGATCAAAACAAAAGTACATTATTAGAACCACCTTGTCTGAAACCCTACTAGATAAATAATGAATGTCTTCATGGTTTTATTAGAGTTAGGACGTGAATAGAAAAATACGACATTCTGTTGTTATTACTGAATCCGGGTTGCAGCCGTAGCTAGCAACCTAGTAAGAGACGATCACGTCCATTGTTAAGATATTACATTAAGGAACGAACTTTAGTCCACAGTAATCAAACAGTTCGTGGTAGTGACCTGTTATGTAAGAGCGACCCGTCTCAATTATAACTAAAACTCTAAAAAAGGAAATTTTGATAAAGTATAAATCCGGGTTGCAGCGGTAGCTAGCAACCTAGTTAGAGACGATCAAGTCCAATGTTAAGAATTACATTAAAAGACGATCATTGGAATAGCATACCACTGCATACATTGGACTTAATTAGCTACTTGATTGCTTGAGGTTCGTCTCGTACTATTTCAAAGAAGAAAAATCCGTAGGCTTTTTCCTGTTTGTAATGATATAGCATAAAACGGAACCAAAGTTGTAACTGGCGTCATC
Organism: Artemia sp. Qi Xiang Cuo; assembly: GCF_049724085.1. Taxonomy (NCBI): domain Eukaryota; kingdom Metazoa; phylum Arthropoda; class Branchiopoda; order Anostraca; family Artemiidae; genus Artemia; species Artemia sp. Qi Xiang Cuo. Next base: position 30,448,955 of record NC_142801.1, on the reverse strand, counting down.
CTGGTTGTTATGGTAAAGAATCTAATAAGAAACGAACTCTTGTCTGTACTAACTTTTATAGGTAATCCGGGTTGCATCGGTAGCTAGCAACCTAGTAAGAGACGATCACGTCCAATGTTAAGAAATATAAAAACCCATAGTTCCTAAGAAAGGAGTCAGATCAAAACAAAAAGTACACCATCCGGGTTGCAGCGGTAGCTAGCAACCTAGTAAGAGACGATCACGTCCAATGTTAAGAAATAAAAAAAACCATAGCTCCTAAAAAAGGAGTCAGATCAAAACAAAAAGTACACCATTTGAACCGCCTTGTCCGAAGCCCCTGTATAGTAAACTTTCTGTCATTTGGCTTGAATAACAAAGAAAATATATTGGCTTGAAAATCAAAGAAAATTGACTTTAACCACGTTATTCTCCACAAATGGCATATTTTTTTTCTCTTTTTTTTGTTTCTTTTCCACAGATAGCTTGGACTGGAACATCGTAGAGAGTGGTTCAATAGCTCATTTTAAAGGAAATTAATTGGGTTAAAAATCTTTAGTAACTAAAATAAATTATTTCTAAAAGAGAATAAATTTTTCCACCAAAAACTGCATTTTTGATATCTTTTCATGCTGCAGGCTTTTCAAAGATATTTGATTTTTGTACATAATTCATAATTGTATACCAGCGGTAAGATTTTCCGGGTTGCAGCGGTAGCAAGCAACCTAGTAAGAGACGATCCCCTCCAATGTTAAGAAATATAAAACCCCCCAACTCCTAAAAAAAGAGTCAGATCAAAACAAAAAGTACACCATTAGAACCGCCTTGTCCGAATCCTCTATAAAGGAAACTTACCGCCCTTTGGCTTGAATAACAAAGAAAATATATTGGCTTGAAAATCAAGAAAATTGACTTTTACCACGTTATTCTCCACAAACGGGATATTTTTTTCTTTCCGCTTTTTCTTTCTGCTCAGCTAGCTGGGCACTGGAAAATCATAGAGAGCTGTATAATAGCTCATTTTAAAGGAAATTGCAACATCTAGTCACTTTTGTATTTAAAAATAAAATACTTTTTAAAGTAGAATCAATTTTGTCAAAAAAATTGCATTTTTGATGTATTTTCATACTGCAGTCTTTTCAAAGATATTTGAATTTTGAAGCAATAAAACAGTCCATGTAATGAACTCTATAGTAATAATAGCTACTTGTCTCAATAGTAACCGAAACTCCTGGAACCAAAATTTTCTTTTTTGGCTTAATCGCTAAAATTATTATGTAAACTGCAAAAATATTTATGATGCCTAATCAGTAATAGTAATTTTTTAATTTAAACAACAAAAATACATGAAAATTCTAAAATTAGTTTTGCTTTTTGTCTCCTGGAAGAATTATAATAAAGATCGAACTCTTCCCTATATTAACTTACATACGCAACTTCACTATAGTTAAGATTACAGTATTTATATTATGCATCATTATAAATTATAAAAGGTTCAAATGTTCGAAGATTATAGAGTTAAAAATTTTCCCACCCCGGGAATCGAACCCGAGCCTGTTAAGTGAAAGTTAACTATCCTAGCCACTAGACCATATTGAACCATAAAGAAGTATGATTTAAGAGCCATATGCGTATTATTATTTCACCATACCAATTATAATAAGGCCAAAACAAAATCGTCGACTTGCAACCTTACTTTTGACACATTAGTTAAATCTTCATCAGGCTTAAAAAATGTTTTGCTAGTTTTACATGAAAGAACGAACCTTAGTCCATATACAATAAAGAACGACACCTTGCCCATGTTAACTAAAACATAAATAGGGATTATGTAATTTCCAATAGTATCATGGCTGTAGAGATGGCTGAAACCTAGTTACAATAAAAAACGATCATTGGAATAACAAAAATTGCATACCTTTGGTATTAACTAGCTACTTGATTATTTGAGACTCGTCTCTTACTATTTAAAAGAAGAAAAAGCCGTAGGCTTTTTCCTGTGTGTAATCAGTTTATTATCATAGGCAGCGCACTAGCACTGCCTGAGTAAAGAACAATGTGGGCACAATGTGTTTTTTTTCCGGGTTGCAGCGATAGCTAGCAACCTAGTAAGAGACGATCACGTCCAATGTTAAGAAATATAAAAACCCATAGTTCCTAACAAAGGAGTCCGGGTTGCAGCGGTAGCTAGCAACCTAGTAAGAGACGATCACCTCCAATGTCAAGAAATATAAAACCCCCCAACTCCTAAAAAAAGAGTCAGATCAAAACAAAAAGTACACCATTAGAACCGCCTTGTCCGAATCCTCTATAAAGGAAACTTACCTCCCTTTGGCTTGAATAACAAAGAAAATATATTGGCTTGAAAATCAAGAAAATTGACTTTTACCACGTTATTCTCCACAAACGGGATATTTTTTTCTTTCCGCTTTTTCTTTCTGCTCAGCTAGCTGGGCACTGGAAAATCAGAGAGAGCTGTATAATAGCTCATTTTAAAGGAAATTGCAACATCTAGTCACTTTTGTATTAAAAAATAAAATACTTTTTAAAGTAGAATCAATTTTGTCAAAAAAATTGCATTTTTGATGTATTTTCATACTGCAGTCTTTTCAAAGATATTTGAATTTTGAAGCAACAAAACAGTCCATGTAATGAACTCTATAGTAATAATAGCTACTTGTCTCAATAGTAACCGAAACTCCTGGAACCAAAATTTTCTTTTTTGGCTTAATCGCTAAAATTATTATGTAAACTGCAAAAATATTTATGATGCCTAATCAGTAATAGTAATTTTTTAATTTAAACAACAAAAATACATGAAAATTCTAAAATTAGTTTTGCTTTTTGTCTCCTGGAAGAAATTTTTTTTTCATCTCAGTTCAAATTTATTATTGTATCCTGTAACCCGTAAAGTACATATCTCCATATTATTGTCTCATAATTGCAATTATTTTAGTTTTCAGTCCAGAATCACTAAACTTATTATTTAAACTGCAAAAATATTTATGGTGTCTAACCAATAATACTAATTTTGTAATTCAAACAAGATAAATACCTGAAAATTTTAAAATTAGTTTTGTTTTATGCTAGGTTTTAGATACTCGACACGGGATTTTGTGTGCTTAATAATTTTAAATCTTTTATAATAAAGAACGAATATTGTGTACTAATAACCATATATGACTTAATTAGCGACGTGACGTAAAAATTGAAAAAATTAATTTTTATTTTATTTTCGTTTTTAGTTCAGAATCGCTAAAGTTATAAACTGAAAAAATATTTATGGTGTCTGAACAATAGTTTTAATCTTTTAATTTAGACTAGAAAAATACCTGAAATTACAATAAGGAGCGAACTTTAACCCATACTAACTTAAGTATTATATCAAACAGTTCGTTGTCCGGGTTGCAGAGGTAGCTAGCAACCTAGTAAGAGACGATCACGTCCAATGTTAAGAAATATAAAACCCCCCAACTCCTAAAAAAAGAGTCAGATCAAAACAAAAAGTACACCATTAGAACCGCCTTGTCCGAATCCTCTATAAAGGAAACTTACCTCCCTTTGGCTTGAATAACAAAGAAAATATATTGGCTTGAAAATCAAGAAAATTGACTTTTACCACGTTATTCTCCACAAACGGGATATTTTTTTCTTTCCGCTTTTTCTTTCTGCTCAGCTAGCTGGGCACTGGAAAATCATAGAGAGCTGTATAATAGCTCATTTTAAAGGAAATTGCAACATCTAGTCACTTTTGTATTTAAAAATAAAATACTTTTTAAAGTAGAATCAATTTTGTCAAAAAAATTGCATTTTTGATGTATTTTCATACTGCAGTCTTTTCAAAGATATTTGAATTTTGAAGCAATAAAACAGTCCATGTAATGAACTCTATAGTAATAATAGCTACTTGTCTCAATAGTAACCGAAACTCCTGGAACCAAAATTTTCTTTTTTGGCTTAATCGCTAAAATTATTATGTAAACTGCAAAAATATTTATGATGCCTAATCAGTAATAGTAATTTTTTAATTTAAACAACAAAAATACATGAAAATTCTAAAATTAGTTTTGCTTTTTGTCTCCTGGAAGAAATTTTTTTTCATCTCAGTTCAAATTTATTATTGTATCCTGTAACCCGTAAAGTACATATCTCCATATTATTGTCTCATAATTGCAATTATTTTAGTTTTCAGTCCAGAATCACTAAACTTATTATTTAAACTGCAAAAATATTTATGGTGTCTAACCAATAATACTAATTTTGTAATTCAAACAAGATAAATACCTGAAAATTTTAAAATTAGTTTTGTTTTATGCTAGGTTTTAGATACTCGACACGGGATTTTGTGTGCTTAATAATTTTAAATCTTGAAAAAATATGGTCTCACGCGAGTGGAAAAAAAGAAAGAATAACCAAAAACAATATCAAAATAGAACAATCCAAATTTCTACTAATAGAAAACTTTACTACACAAAAAATAAAGCTAACATCCTGAAATATAAGAAAAGTTTATTTAAAAGAGATAAAAATGCCACCAAACGCAATAAAGCTCGAGCACGCGTAAGGATTGCTACTAAGATGTCTTGTGATCCAGGATTTAAGAAAATGAAATATGACAGAGCAAAACAGAGGTATCTTACGGATCAGGGGTATCGAGAAGGGAAAATTGAGACAGCGAAACAAAAGAGCAAGGAACGGTATGATAACGATATAGATTACCGAAACAAACATAAGAAAAAAGTTGCTACCAGAATAATGGGTAGATACTGGGGTGACAAAAGCTATAATGAAAAAATTAAATTCTCTGCGAGGTTGTACCGAAGAACGCATAAGGACAAAGGGAAAAATTACATTCAGAAATACAAGAAGATGGCAAAAATGCAGGCTGATCTTTGTAAATTGAGAAACATTTTACGCATGTTTTATCGGGATCACGAAAAGTATTCGAAATTACAGATTAAAATTCTCTTTGAAAGAGCGGATGCTGTTGAAAAGTCGGCTAGAAATGCTTTGGCAAAGCTTCATGGCAATATCCAAAAGAAATGTTGTCAGTTTAACGAAAAGCTTCCAAGGTATGGATTGGCAACTGCGGAACAGTTTATAGATGCAATGGAAAATGTTCGACAACACAGTGAATATACGGAGGCGTACTTCTTAGAAAATTCGTATATTAATTTTGGAAGGAGCAATTGCAGTTTATGTAGCAGCAATAAAAATATATATACAAGCATACCTATCAACAGCGAAGGAAAAGCAATGTTTTTCAATTATGGCGAAAACGAGCCTGTTAGGGTTATTAGTAAATGTGTTTGTAAGACTAATGATTTAGAACAAATTCCTGGAACACCGACTCAAGAAAAAAGCATTTCTAACTGTGTTTTAAACAGTTCGTTTAGTTCTACTGAATATTTGGCAAAAAATTCTCTGTGTAGTAGAACACACTGTCCTGAAAAGTACGAGACAACTATTGAAAAATGCTCTAAAACTAGATCTGATAAGGAAATTATGATGGCTGAAGTCACCTATAACAATCTGAGTAAAAATTCAAAACCAAAAATTGGGCAGCAGGTTACTTGGCAATGTCACCCTGATATCTGCAAGCTCTATCCGACGGATATTGAATTATGTCAAATTCTTTTTGATATCCTTGAAAACAATATAGCATTAAAATTTTCAACTGACAAAGTGGTTAATTTCTACCTTGGTGGCTTGGATTATTGTGAAATCAATTACAGGGACACAAGAAAGCATAGGCATTCGTTATACTGTAGCCCAAATGAGGGATGTCAGAGCTATTTGCGTTCTCTAAGGGCACTAGCTCCACATTTTCCTGTCTTGAACTGTTTCATTAATAGCGTATATAAGGCAGTATCAAAATGTAAGATTATACAACATATTAATCTACTAAAAGTCGAGGGCTCGTACAAGGAACTAAGTCATCACATAGAAGAAGTGTCAAGTAGACTCTGTCGTAATAATAGTCAAGACTTCATTTACGGTGATGGCAATATTAGAGTTTCTGTGGATGAAAATACAATAATAAAATTATTTGGTGAGAGCCTTGATAAGGTAGCTAACATTAGGGATGTATACCCCACAATGCATTGTGACAGTTGTGAGCAGATAAAGACAAAATACCAATTGAAGAGTCTAAGATCCCTTTCAAATAAGAAAGGTTTTGATGTAATGATGGCCACGATTTTAGAACACCTACAACAGGACATACCCAAAGATGACAGAGAAGAACTAATTCAATGTACAGGTTGGAAAGAGGATGTCATAGATTCATTCTTTGTCTGTGATATAATAAAGAACGAACTCTTGCCCATACTAACATGCATACGCAACTTCACTATAGTTAAGATTAGAGTATTTATATTTTTTACATTAAATCACTGAAATAACAAACCATTCCGTACATTGGACTTAGTCAGCTACTTGATTGTTTGAGTTTCGTCTCTTACTATTTAAAAGAAGAAAAAGCCTTAGGCTTTTTCCTGTTTGTATTTATAGTTAATTTTACAGTAAAGAACGATATACTAAATTTTATAGGCCACTTAACTATAGCATAGGTTAGTAAAGTGTACATAATCCGGGTTGCAGCGGTAGTTACAAACAGGTAAAGCCTATGGCTTTTTCTTAAGTGGTTACATTAAAAGACGATCAATGGAATAACAAACAATTGCATACGTTGGAATTAGTTAGCTACTTGATTGTTTGAGGTTCATCTCTTACTAATTCAAAGAAGCAAAAGCCGTAGGCTTTTTCCTGTTTGTAATCAGTTTATTATCCGGGTTGCAGCGGTAGCTAGTTACATAAAGGATCGATACTGTAAATGAGAATTTTTTACAGTAAAGAACAAATTTCCAGCCAATAGTAACTAAAATCAGACTATAATTTCATGTTAAAGATTGATCAATGATGTTTCCGTGTTGCAGCGGTAGCTAGCAACCTAGTAAGAGACGATCACGTCCAATCTTAAGAAATCTAAAAACCCAAAGCTCGTAAAAAGGGAGTCAGATCAAAACAAAAAGTACACCATTAGAACCGCCGTCTCCGAAACCCTTGTATAGGAAACTTTCTGTCATTTGGCTTGAACAGCAATGGAAATATATTCGCTTGAAAATCCGGGTTGCAGCGGTAGCTAGCAACCTAGTAAGAGACAATCACGTCCAATGTTAAGAAACATAAAAACCCATTTTTTCTAAAAAAGGAGTCATATCAAAACAAAAAGTACACCATTAGAACCGCCTTGTCCGAAACCCCTGCAGACTTTCTGTCCCTTGGCTTGAACAGCAAGGGAAATATATTGGCTTGAAAATCAAGAAAAGTGGCAGCTACAACAACATTCTGCCTAAACGGAATATTTTTTTTTCTTTCTTGTTTTCCAGAGATAGCTTTGCGCTGGAACATCGTAGAAAGTTGTTCAATGGCTCATTTTAAAGGAAATTAATTGGGTTAAAAATATTTTGTAACTAAAATAATTATTTTTAAGACAGAATAAATTTTTCAATTAAAAACTGCATTTTTGATATCTTTTCATACTGCAGTCTTTCAAAGGTATTTGATTTTTGTACATAAATCATAATCGTATTCCAGCGGTAAGATTAAAGTAGCACCTTTTCTCTTCTCTGGGAAAACATTCAGAGGAGAACTTGAACTTTTCTTCACTTCTTTGAGAAAATATAGAATTAAAGCAGAACCTTTTCTCTTTCTGGAGGAAACATTCAGAATCAAAGTATCTACAGTAAAATTTAGAACAGAACTTTAAATTTTTCATCTCTTTGAGAAAAACAAGAACTGAAGTGGAACCTTTTTATTTTCTTGGAAAAATTAGAAGAGAACTTGAACTTTTCTTCAATTCATTGAGAAAATTTAGAATTAAAGTGGAACTTTTTATCTTCATGGTAAGTATTCGCATCTACGATATAAATTTTTCTATCTTCTACGGGAAAATTTAGGATGGAACTTTAGTTTTTTATGTCTTTTAGGAAATACAAACTGACGTGGAAAATTTTTATTTTCTATGGTGAGATTAGAATTGAAGTTTGTTCTTTGGTAAAATTCAGAATCGAAGTGGAACTTTTCTATATTCTATGAAAAATTTGGAACAGTATTTTAAATTTTTCATCTCTTTGAGAAAGAACTGAACTGAAGCGGAAAATTTTATTTTCCCTGGAAAAATAGAATTGATCAATAATTATAATAAAGATCGAACTCTTTCCTATACTAATTACAATAAAGAACGACACCTAGCCCATGTTAACTGAAAGCTTTTTCTTTCTCCTCAGCTAGCTGGGCACTGGAAAATCATAGAGAGCTGTATAATAGCTCATTTTAAAGGAAATTGCTACATCTAGTGCTTTTTGTAATTAAAAATAAAATAGTTTTTAAAGTAGAATCAATTTTGTCAAAATACTGCATTTTTGATGTATTTTATTACTGTATTTTTTCAAAGATGTTTGAATTTTGATTTACAGTAAAGAACGATCTCTCATCCATAGTAACCGATAAATGGTGGTTCCAGGGGTAGTTACTTGAGGTTCGTCTCTTACTATTTCAAAGATTGAAAAGCCATAGGCTTTTTCCTGTTTGTAATGATATAGCATAAAAGGAAACCCAAGTTGTAACTGATCCGGGTTGCAGCGGTAGCTAGCAACCTAGTAACAGAAATAAGAATATCTAGACTGCAGCGGTAGCTAGCAACCTATTAATTATATATTCCCGATTGCACTGGTAGCTAGCAACCTAGTAAGAAACGCCAAACTTAAAGATGATCATTAGAAGAACAAACCATTGCTTATGTTGGACTTAGTTAGCTGTTACAATAAGGAATGAACTGTAACCCGTAGTAACTGAAGTATTAAATAAAACAGTTCGTGGTCATAATAAATCGTATACCAGCGGTAAGATTTGAACCCACGCCTCAGAAGAGACTGGTGGCTAGCACCAGCGCCTTGGACCACTCGGCCACGCTGCCTCTCATAACTATAAATGTGAATCCGGGTTACAGCGCTCGCCTGCTTCAAAGTAACTGAAGCATTCAAATAAAATAAGATTTCCAATAATAACTAATATGCTAACGAATGATAGAAAACCTGAATTATGCTACTGGTGCAATAAGAAACTGACTCAAGAAAAAGTAACACATGGTCTCATTCATGATTACATAAGGTATCGATACTGTAAATAGGAATTTTGTAAATAAGATCGATATTATGGTGTTATTGCTAGTCAAAGAGTTCATGGTAATGAACTGTAAAGTAAGATGATTGTAACTAAAGTATTAAATCAAACAGTTCGTGCTCATACTAAAGAGCTGTGTAATGGCTCTTTTGAAAGGAAATTGCTGTATATAGAAATTATATTAAAAGACGATCATTAGATGTAACTAAATTTCTAAAAGAGAATTATTGTGTTTTAAAAACTTTCCTTTCAATAAGAAAATATCAGGGCATTACTGACTAATATATTTTGTAGTTCTTTTAGTTTGGTTGAATCCCCAAACATTTGACTGAAACACTGAAAGAGAACTAGTCATTTGTCTCTGAAAGGGCTAACCTAGGTCTCTTTAGCTTATTCATAGCGCCTTCTGGCCTAGGTGTAGACTCCTTTCCTTTCTGTTTCCTTTCCACTTTAGCAGGGCTTCTGGTTTCTGCTGAACTAATGTTGATTTTTGATGTTCCGGGTTGCAGCGGTAGCTAGCAACCTAGTAAGAGACGATCACGTCCAATGTTAAGAAATATAAAAACCCATAGTTCCTAAAAAAGGAGTCAGATCAAAACAAAAAGTACACCATTAGAACCGCCTTGTCCGAAACCCCTGTATAGAAAACTTTCTGTACCTTGGCTTGAACAGAAAGGGAAATATATTGGCTAGAAAATCAAGAAAAGTGGCAGCTACTACAACATTCTTCCTAAACGGGATATTTTTTCCTTTTTTCTTTGTTTCCAGAGATAGCTTGGCACTGGAACATCGTAGAGGGTTGTTCAATAGCTCATTTTAAAGGAAATTATTATAATAAAGAACGAACTCTTGCCCTTAGTTACCTATGTCTTGTCAAATTAGCTAATTAATTTCACCATATTTTGTTTTAAAAATAATTCCCACACCGGGATTCAAACCCAAGCTAATTGGTTGAAAGCCAACTATCCTAAGCCACTAGACCATATGAGATACGTGTAGAAAGCTAATTAATTGTTTTATGATATCTTATAGCATAAATTTCATCGGATATAGCTGAAACCTAGTAAAGAACAAACCAAGGCACATAGTAACTAAAACTTTTAGAATAAAGAATGAACTCTTGCCTATACTAGATTAGATACTCAACTTAATTATAGTTAATGATCCGGGCTGCAGCGGTAGCTAGCAACCTAGTAAGAGATCCGGGTTGCAGCGGTAGCTAGCAACCTAGTAAGAGACGATCACGTCCAATGTTAAGAAATATAAAAACCCATAGTTCCTAACAGAGGATTCAGATCAAAACAAAAAGTACACCATTAGAACCGCCTTGTCCGAAACCTCTATAAAGGAAACTTACCGCCCTTTGGCTTGAATAACAAAGAAAATATATTGGCTTGAAAATCAAGCAAATTGACTGTTACCACGTTATTCTCCACAAACGGGATATTTTTTTCTCTTTTCTTTCTTTTCCACAGATAGCTTTGCACTGGAACATCGTAGAGAGTTGTTCAATAGCTCATTTTAAAGGAAATTAATTGGGTTAAATACCTTTTGTAACTAAAATAAATTATTTCTAAAAGAGAATAAATTTTTCCACCAAAAACTGCATTTTTGATGTCTTTTCACACTGCAGTATTTCAAACATAATCGTATACCAGCGGTAAGATTTGAACCCACGCCTCCGAAGAGACTGGTGGCTAACACCAGTGTCTTTGACCACTCGGCCAGGCTGTCTCACATAAATGATATATCTGTGAATCTGGGTTGCAGCAGTAGCTAGCAACCTAGTAAGAGACGATCAGTCCAATGCTAAGAAATATAACAAAACTCCTAAAAATAGAGTCAGATCATTATAATAAAGTTATAATAAAGAACGAACTCTTGCCCTTAGTTACCTATGTCTTGTCAAATTAGCTAATTAATTTCACCTGATTTTGTTTTAAAAATAATTCCCAAACCTTTACAGTAAAGAACGATCGCTCATGCATATTAACTGATATATGGTGGTTCCAGGGGTAGTTACTTGTGGTTCGTCTCTTACTATTTCAAAGAAGAAAAAGCCGTAGGCTTTTTCCTGTTTGTAATGATATAGCATAAAACGAATTCCAAGTTGTAACTGACGTCATCCTGGTTGTTATATAGTAAAGAACGAACTCTTGCCCTTAGTTACCTACTATGTCATGTCAAATTAGGTAATTAATTTCATCTAATTTTGTTTAATTTATAATAAAGAACGACCTTTTGCCTATACTAAATTGTATCCGGGTTGCAGCGGTAGCTAGCAATTATAATAAAGAACGAACGCTTGCTCATAGTAACTGAAATATTAATTAAAAGTAGTAGCTCTAGCTTTAGTGGCAGTATTATCATCGGTAAACTATTCTAGAGTATTTATCCGGGTTGCAGCGGTAGCTAGCAGCCTAGTAAGAGACGATCACGTCCAATGTTAAGAAATACAAAAACCCATAGTTCCTAACAAAGGAGTCAGATCAAAACAAAAAGTACACCATTAGAACCGCCTTGTCCGAAACCCGTTTATAGTAAACTTTCTGTCCATTGGCTTGAACAACAAGGGAAATATATTGGCTTGAAAATCAAGAAAAGTGGCAGCTACTACAACATTCTGCCTAAACAGGATATTTGTTTCTTTTTTTCTTTCTTTTCCACAGATAGCTTGGCACTGGAACATCGTAGAGAGTTGTTCGATGGCTCATTTTAATGGAAATTAATTGGGTTAAAAATCTAAAGTAACTAAAATAAATTATTTCTAAAAGAAAATAAATTTTTCAACCAAAAACTGCATTTTTGATGTCTTTTCACACTGCAGTCTTTCAAACATAATCGCATACCAGCGGTAAGATTTGAACCCACGCCTCCGAAGAGACTGGTGGCTAACACCAGTGCCTTGGATCACTCGGCCAGGCTGCCTCTCATAAATAAATATATATGTGAATTTGGGTTGCATCCGGGTTGCAGCGGTAGCTAGCAACCTAGTAAGAGACGATCACGTCCAATGTTAAGAAATATAAAAACCCATAGTTCCTAACAAAGTTATAATAAAGAATGACCTCTTGCCTATACTAAATTTTATAGGCCACTTAACTATAGTATAGGCTAGTACAGTTATTATATTTAAGGTCAATATATTAAAATTTTTACTAAAATACGGTCATTGGAATCCGAGTTGCAGCGGTAGCTAGCAACCTAGTAAGAGACGATCACGTCCAATGTTAAGAAATATAAAAACCCATAGTTCCTAACAAAGGAGTCAGATCAAAACAAAAAGTACACCATTAGAACCGTCTTGTCCGAAACCCCTGTATAGTAAACTTTCTGTCCCTTGGCTTGAACAGCAAGGGAAATATATTGGCTTGAAAATCAAGAAAAGTGGCAGCTACTACAACATTCTGCCTAAACAGGATATTTGTTTCTTTTTTTCTTTCTTTTCCACAGATAGCTTGGCACTGGAACATCGTAGAGAGTTGTTCAATGGCTCTTTTTAAAGGAAATTAATTGGGTTAAAAACCTATAGTAACCAAAATAAATTATTTCTAAATTACAGTAAAGAACGATCTCTTGCAAATAGTAATACATTAAAGAACGAACTTTAGTCCATAGTAACTGAAGTTATTTATATTAAAAGACGATCATTAGGATATGATACATAAGGCATTTTCCGGGTTGCAGCGGTAGCTATCAACCTAGTAAGAGACGATCACGTCCAATGTTAAGAAATAAAAAAACAAATAGCTCCTAAAAAAGGATTTAGATCAAAACAAAAATTACACCATTAGAACCGCCATGTCCTAAACCCCTGTATAGGAAACTTTCTGTCCCTTGGCTTGAACAGCAAGGGAATCCGGGTTGCAGCGGTAGCTAGCAACCTAGTAAGAGACGATCACGTCCAATGTTAAGAAATAAAAAAACAAATAGCTCCTAAAAAAGGAGTCAGATCAGACCAAAAAGTACACCATTAGAACCGCCTTGTCCGAAACCCCTGTATAGGAAACTTTCTGTCATTTTGCTTGAACAGCAAGGGAAATATATTGGCTTGAAAATCAAGAAAATTGACTTTAACCACGTTATTCTCCACAAACGGCATATTTTTTTTTGTTTCTTTTCCACAGATAGCTTGGCACTGGAACATCGTAGAGAGTTGTTCAATAGCTCATTTTAAAGGAAATTAATTGGGTTAAAAATCTTTAGTAACTAAAATAAATTATTTCTAAAAGAGAATTCCACCAAAAACTGCATTTTTGATGTCTTTTCATGCTGCAGTCTTTTCAAAGATATTTGATTTTGTACATAAATCATAATTGTATACCAGCGGTAATATTTGGATCCACGCCTCCGAAGAGACTGGTGGCTAACACCAGCGCTTTAGACCACAAGGCCAGGCTGCGTTTCACAACTATATATGTGAATCTGGGTTGCAGCAGTAGCTAGCAACCTAGTAAGAGACGATCAGTCCAATGCTAAGAAATATAAAAACCCAGAACTCTTAAACATAGAGTCAGATCAAAAAAAAGTACATCATTAGAACCACCTTGTCTGAAACCCTACTAGATAAATAATGAATGTCGTCATAGTTTTATTAGAGCTATGACGTGAATGGAAAAACACAACATTGTGTTGTTGTTTCTGAAGACGTCATGGAATAATATCATTAGGCCATGACGTCATGAAATAAAATCATTCCACCATGACTTCATAATTACTACTTAAGAACGACAAAGATGTAAATGATCTCATTCATGAATTACATAATGGTTAGATCAAAGCAAGCTACACGCAAGTTAAAAAAACAGTATTAAACAGACAACAGAGATAGTATCTTGAAAAGAGAAAAGCAAATTAATTCAACCGACCAGGCGTATCGAGAAGTAAAAATTGAGCAGGCTAGACAAAAGAGAAAGGAACGGTATGATAATGATAAAGATTATAGAGAAGCAACAATTAAGCAGGCTAGACAAAAGATCAAGGAGCGTTATCACAATGATGAGGATTACCGAAAATATATATAAGAAAAAAGTTGCTACCAGAATAATGGGTAGATACTGGGGTGACAAAAGCTATAATGAAAAAATTAAATTCTCTGCGAGGTTGTACCGAAGAACGCATAAGGAGAAAGGGCAAAATTACATTCAGAAATACAAGAAGATGGCAAAAATGCGGGCTGATCTTCGTAAATTCAGAAACATTTTACGCATGTTTAACCAGGATCACGAAAAGTATTCAAAATTATAGATTAAAATTCTCTTTGAAAGAGCGGATGCTGTTGAAAAGTCGGCTAGAAATGCTTTGGAAAAGCTTCATAGTAATATCCAAAAGAAAATTTGTCAGTTTAATGAAAAGCTTCCAAGGTATGGATTGGCAACAGCAGAACAGTTTATAGATGCAATGGAAAATGTTACATTAAAAGACGATCATTGGAATAACAAACAATTGCATACATTGGAATTAGTTAGCTATTTGATTGTTTGAGGTTCGTCTCTTACTATTTCAAAGAAGCAAAAGCCGTAGGCTTTTTCCTGTTTGTAATCAGTTAATTATCCGGGTTGCAGCGGTAGCTAGCAACCTAGTAAGAGACGACCACGCCCCATAGTAAAAACTAAAGTAACCCATAACTTCAGAGAAAAGATTCAGATCAAAACAAGAATAGTATAGTCCGGGTTGCAGCGGTAGCTAGCAACCTAGTAAGAGACGATCACGTCCAATGTTAAGAAATATAAAAACCCATAGTTCTTAAAAAAAAGAGTCAGATCAAAACAAAAAGTACACCATTAGAACCGCCTTGTCCGAAACCCCTGCATAGTAAAATTTCTGTCCCTTGGCTTGAACAGCAAGGGAAATATATTGGCTTGAAAATCAAGAAAAGTGGCAGCTACTACAACATTCTGCCTAAACGGGATATTTTTTTCTTTTTTTCTTTTTTTTTTCTTTTTTCTTTTCCACAGATAGCTTGGCACTGGAACATCGTAAAGGGTTGTTCAATAGCGCATTTTAAAGGAAATTAATTGGGTTAAAAATCTATAGTAACTAAAATAAATTATTTCTAAAAGAGAATAAATTTTTCCACCAAAAACTGCATTTTTGATGTCTTTTCACACTGCAGTCTTTCAAACATAATCGTATACCAGCGGTAAGAATTGAACCTACGCCTCTGAAGAGACTGGTGGCTAACACCAGTGCCTTGGACCACTCGGCCAGGCTGCCTCTCATAAATAAATATATATGTGAATTTGGGTTGCAGCAGTAGCTAGTTATAATAAAGAACGACCTCTTGCCTATACTAAATTCAATAGATAGCTTGGTACTGGAACATCGTAGAGAGTTGTTCAATGACTCATTTTAAAGAAAATTAATGGGGTTAAAAACTTCTTGCAATTAAAACAAATTATTTTTATTATTACATAAAGGACCGATATAGTTCATCATAAATGGTGTTAGTCAATACGGTTTTTTTTATATAATTATCCATTATTATATAAAATACAGTAATTTTTGGGGGGTTTTAACAAAAAATTCATTTGTTAACTGAAACTAGAATAATCCTGAAAATTTTAAATAAAATAATTTTATTTAACTGCAAACTGTAAAATTATTTATGATGTCTGAGCAGTAAATTTAATTTTTTAATTCAAATTAGAATCATAGGCAACGCACCAGCGCTGCCTAAGTAAAGAACAATGTTTGCACAATGTATTATTTTTTTTATTTTTTGAGGTTTCATGTTAAAGATTGATCAATGATGTCAAGATCGTAGGTTGTAGCCAGGTCGTCTCTTACTATTCCAATTAAGAAAAAGCCTTAGGTTTTTCCTGTTTGTAACTTCACATCAAACAAATAAAAGATCAGATCAGACCGAGAACAGATCAGATCAGACCGACAACAGTTAGAGTAATTAAATTAAAAAAGTTCGTATTTTCAAACAGTTCGTGGTTATGAAAAGTTTCTATAATAAAGAACGAACTCTTCCCTATACTAACTGGTATAGGCAACTTCGCTATAGTTGAGATTACAGTATATATATATAAAGGATTGATGTGGCTCATTGTAAATTAAAAAAGGTTTAGAGTTTACAGTAAAGAACGAACTCTCGCCCATAGTAACTGATATACGACTGTACAATCGGAGACTTGAATCCGGGTTGCAGCGGTAGCTAGCAACCTAGTAAGAGACGATCACGTCCAATGTTAAGAAATATAAAAACCCATAACTCCTTAAAAAAAAGAGTCAGATCAAAACAAAAAGTACACCATTAGAATCGCCTTGTCCGAAATTACATTAAAGACCGAACTTTATTCCATAGTAACTGAAGTTATAATAAAAGACGATGATTAGGATATCATACGTAAGGGATCTATACTTTAAATTGTAATTTTGTAAGTATTGCCGTTATCATGTTTTTATTGATAGCTTAATTACAAAATAAAAAAATCGACCCCGGGTAGGGTCGAAAAATTAACAATATGACATATCGTTATAATCGTAGGTATTAACCATATATGAAGTAATAAGTGAATGCAATATTACTACGCAGTTATATTTTGACAAGATAATATAAGACATACATTTTGGATCGATATAGTTCATTATAGATGGGGAGTATGTAAGTTTCAACCGATATCCAGGTTGCAGTGGTAGCTAGTCCAGGTTGCATCAGTACCTAGCAACCTAGTAAGAGACGATCATCCGGGTTGCATAATTCCTAAGAAAAAAAAAGTCAGATAAAAACAAAAAGTAAACCCTTAGAACCGCCTTGTCCGAAACCCCTGTATAGGAAACTTTCTGTTCCTTGGCTTGAACAGCAAGGGAAATATATTGGGTTGAAAATCAAGAAAAGTGGCAGATACTACAGCATTCTGCCTAAATGGCATCTTTTTTTTTCTTCTTTTCCACAGATCCGGGTTGCAGCGGTAGCTAGCAACCTAGTAAGACACGATCACGTCCAATGTTAAGAAATATAAAAACCCATATAGTCATAAAAAAGGAGTCAGATCAAAACAAAAAGTACACCATTAGAACCGCCTTGTCCGAAACCCCATGAAAGGAAACTTACCGCCCTTTGGCATGAACAGCAAGGGAAATATATTGGCTTGAAAATCAAGAAAAGTGACAGCTACTACAACATTCTGCCTAAACGGGATATTTTTTTCTTTTTTTCTTTCTTTTGCAGAGATAGCTTTGCACTGGAACATCGTAGATAGTTGTTCAATGGCTCATTTTAAAGGAAATTAATTGGGTTGAAAATGTATAGTAACTAAAATAAATTATTTCTAAAAGAGAATAAATTTTTCCACCAAAAACTCCATTTTTGATGTCTTTTTATAATTAAGAACGACTTCTTGCCTATACTAAATTGTATACGCCACTTAATTATAGTATAAGTTAGTAATTGAACACATAGCTTTGCACTGGAACATCGTAGAGAGTTGTGCAATGGCTCATTTTAAAGGAAATTAATGGGGTTAAAAACCTTTTGTAATTAAAACAAATTATTTTTATTACATTAAAAAATTTTAATTAAATTCCTTAAGAATTCATCATAAGTAAAAATTTCCCATGCGGAAATTGAACTCAAGCCAACTGGGTGAGAGCTATTCCAACCTCTAGACCACATAGGATATATTGAAATATCCGATTAGTGAAGTTTATGTTAAAGAACAAATTATAAACCTAGTTAGCTGTCTGATTATATGAGGATCGTCTCTTACTATTCCATCCGGGTTGCAGCGGTAGCTAGCAACCTAGTAAGAGACGATCACGTCCAATGTTAAGAAATATAAAAACCCATAGCTCATAACAAAATAGTCAGATCAAAACAAAAAGTACACAATTAGAACCGCCTTGTCCGAAACCCCTGTATAGTAAACTTTCTGTCCCTTGGCTTGAACAGCAAGGGAAATACATTGGCTTGAAAATCAAGAAAAGTGGCAGCTACTACAACATTCTGCCTAAACGGGATATTTTTTTTTGTCTCTTTTTTTTCTTTTGTATCCAGAGATAGCATGGCACTGGAAAATCGTAGATAGTTGTTCAATGGCTCATTTTAAAGTAAATTAATTGGGTTAAAAGTCTATAGTAACTAAAATAAATTATTTCTAAGAGAGAATAAATTTTTCCATCAAAAACTGCATTTTTGATGTCTTTTCACACTGCAGTCTTTCAAACATAATCGTATACCAGCGGTAGGATTTTAACCCACGCCTCCAAAGAGACTGGTGGCTAACACCAGTGCCTTGGACCACTCAGCCAGGCTGCCTCTCATAAATATATATGTGAATCTGGGTTGCAGCAGTAGCTAGCAACCTAGTAAGAGACGATCAGTCCAATGCTAAGAAATATAAAAACCCAAAACTCCTAAAAATAGAGTCAGACCAAAAAAAGTACATCATTAGAACTACCTTGTCTGAAACCCTACTAGATAAATAATGAATGTCCTCATAGTTTTATATTAGAGCTATGACGTGAATATCCGGGTTGCAGCGGTAGCTGGCAACCTAGTAAGAGACGATCACGTCCAATGTTAAGAAATATAAAAACCCATAGTTCCTAACAAAGGAGTCAGATCAAAACAAAAAGTTATAATAAAGAACGACCTCTTGCCTATACTAAATTTTATTCGCCACTTAATTATAGTACAGGTTAGTAATACGACAAATTGCTTGGCACTGGAACATCCGGGTTGCAGTGGTAGCTAGCAACCTAGTAAGAAGGGATCACGTCCAATGTTAAGAAATATAAAAATCTGGGTTGCAGCGGTAGACGATCGGGTTGCAGCGGTAGCGATAGACGAGTGGTAGACGTTGCAGCGGACTTTTTGTTTTGATCTGACTCCTTTTTTAGGAACTATGGGTTTTTACATTTCTTAACTTTGGACGTGATCGTCTCTTACTAGGTTGCTAGCTACCGCTGCAACCCGGATTTTTGAAAAACTTATTTTGTGGAAAAAGGTTTTTTTAATTAATTTAAGAAAAGGGATCAGCCTGCATTTTTGCCATCTTCTTGTATTTCTGAATGTAATTTTTCCCTTTGTCCTTATGCGTTCTTCGGTACAACCTCGCAGAAAATTTAATTTTTTCATTATAGATTTTGTCACCCCAGTATCTACCCATTATTCTGGTAGCAACTTTTTTCTTATATATTTTTCGGTAATCTTCATCATTGTGATAACGCTCCTTGATCTTTTGTCTAGCCTGCTCAATTGTTGCTTCTCTATAAAGTTTATCATGTTGATAACGCTCCTTGATGTTTTGTTTGGCTGTCTCAGTTTTCGCATGTCTATAATCTTCATCGTTGTGATAACGCTCCTTGATCTTTTGTTTGGATGTCTCAATTTTAGCATGTCTTTAATCTTTTAAAATGATCTATAATCTTTTTTTATAATCTTTTAATTTCCTTTAAAATGAGCCATTGAACAACTTTCTACGATGTTCCAGTGCAAAGCTATCTCTGGATAACAAGAAAGAAAAAAATATCCCGTTTAGGCAGAATGTTGTAGTAGCTGCCACTTTTCTTGATTTGCAAGCCAATATATTTCCCTTACTGTTCAAGCCAAATGACAGAAAGTTTCCTATACAGGGGCTTCGGACAAGGCGGTTCTAATAGTGTACTTTTTGTTTTGATCTGACTCCTTTTTTAGGAACTATGGGTTTTTACATTTCTTAACATTGGACGTGATCGTCTCTTACTAGGTTGCTAGCAACCGCTGCAACCAGGATACCAACTACATCCAACGATTATGACGTCATTGATCAATATTGTATATAAAAAATTAAGTTTTTCGTAAAAAATAATCAATTAAAAAATAATTAAGTACAAATAGCAGTAGATCTAGAGATTTCCTTTAAAATGAGCCATTGAACAACTCTCTACGATGTTCCAGTGCCAAGCTATCTCTGGAAAAAAAAGAAAAAAAGAAAAAAAATCCTGTTTGTGGTGAATAACGTGGTTGAAGTCAATTTTCTTGATTTTCAAGCCAATATATTTTCTTTGTTATGCAAGCCAAAGGGGGGTAAGTTTCCTTTATAGGGGTTTGGGGTTTCGGATAAGGCGGTTCTAATGGTGTACTTTTTGTTTTGATCTGACTCCTTTTTTAGGAATTATGGGTTTTTATATTTCTTAACATTGGACGTGATCGTCTCTTACTAGGTTGCTAGCTACCGCTGCAACCCAGATACTAGCCTACACTATAGTTAAGTGGCCTATAAAATTTAGTAGAGGCAAGACGTCGTTCTTTATTATAATTTCTTAATTGGAATAGTAAGAGACAATCTGGCTACAACCTACGATTATGACGTCATTGATCAATATTTAATATTAAGTTATATTTGATGAAACTTACATATTCTGCATTTATGATGAACCATATCGATCCTTTATGTAAATCCTCTATTTAAACCTTTACTCTAATTATTTTGTTTCTTAGCATTGGACGTCACTGTCTCTTACTAGGTTTCTAGCTACCACAACTACCCGGATCTTCGGAACAGTGAGAGACGAACCTTAAAGAATCAGCAGTAAACTAAGTCCAATATGTGCAATAATTAGTTTTTCTAATGAGCATATTTTAATTTAATCATTTAAGAATAACATAAACTATTTTAAAATTTTCTTCTTGAAAGCCTGCAGGGCGCAGTGGATAGCGTGTTGGTATTCTACTCCAAAGTTTGCAGGTTCAATTCCTGCCACAGACAATGTTTACTCATTTGACAAGTTAAAGTCTAATCAAAACTTCTATTAATAACTACTTTACTAACACCATTTATGATGAACTATATCGATCCTTTATGTAAAAAGGGACTGAAAGTTTCCTCTACAGGGGTTTCGGACAAGGCGGTTCTAATGGTGTAATTTTGAATTTGATCTGACTCCTTTTTTAGGAACTATGGGTTTTTATATTTCTTAACATTGGACGTGGTCGTCTCTTACTAGGTTGCTAGCTACCACTGCAACCCGGATAATATTAAACCCGGATTACAAAATTATGATCATATCTTATATGTAACTTTCATTTCATAAGTCTTCAATAGTGTAATGGTAAGGTTGCCCACTTGTTACCTGGGAGAAGGTGGTTCGATTCCCCGTAGGGGAGAACTTTTAATCTGTTGAATTAAAAGCACTATCTTTTCAATTTAAAATTTAAAAAAGAAACTTGTTTATTTACATTCTAGCTAAAATAATGAAGATAATATGAATGAACCACAGGGTTCAGTGTCTTTGGACTTGAGTTCGTTTTTTAACTATAAATACAAACAGGAAAAAGCCTACGGCTTTTTCTTCTTTTAAATAGTAAGAGACGAAACTCAAACAATCAAGTAGCTAACTAAGTCCAATGTATGGAATAGTTTGTTATTTCAGTGATTTACTAACCTATACTATAGTTAAGTGGCCTATATAATTTAGTATAGGCAAGAGGTCGTTCTTTATTATATATCATTTTTTACGTCAGGTCGCTCATTAAGCCATATATGGTTATTAGTACACAATAGGTTTTTGATATTACTTCATGTCACTTATTACGTCATATATGGTTACTAGTAGATAATCAGTAAAATATTCGTTCTTTATTATAAACTATATCGGTTCTTTACGTAAAATTCTTTCTTATATGAACATTTCTTGGCGTAGTGGTTAGCACTTAGGACTTTGAATCCTGCGATCTGAGTTCAAATATCGATGGACAGTTTTTACGAAACGTAGCTTACTTATACTACCTTTTAGGTTTCTGCGGTAATTCTTTCTTTCCAAAATTAAATTAGTTGCTATGGCCTAGAGTTAGTTCTTTACCAAATCGTAACAATTTATTTTATAAGAATATTATTTTTGTTAATTACAAAAGGTTTCTATTTACAGCGATTTCCATTAAAATAATTCATTCGACAGCTCTTTATTATAACCACGAACTGTTTGATTTAATACTTCAGTTACTATGGGCTACAGTTCGTTCCTTATTGTAATGACTTTGTGAGGTAGGATTGAAGCTTTTCAACAGCTTCAAAGCTTCTCTTGGTTTACGTTGCAGATGTACCGAAATTCTTTGCGATAATTTTTTTCGTTGTGGTTACCTTAAAGATCAACCTATCTCGTCCATTATATGCTGTTTTAGTCTGTGTGACTAAACTATTCGGAATTTTTTGGGCAGTCTTTCCATAGAGTTTGTATAAGAGACCAGAATAAATGACAGAAACTAAAAGCTAACATTTACTTAGAAAATCTTAGAAACATTATTTAACCTTTCCCGTTTTTCGCTCGAGATATTCAGTTTTAATGAAATTTGCATCGTCAGTAAGTGTGAATTTTCTTCTTTTGATTAATGGTGGAGTGTTTTCTTTTTGAAGTTCAGGAAAGGGCTGTCCCATTTTTTTTTTAGCACATTTGCTAAGAAAATGTTGTAAACCAGCTCAAAAGAATTATCATTAGAACAATTTTGCCGCTTTGGTTGACAATCTTGCTGACAAAAGAGACGTAAAATTTTATTGTCTTCTCAGTCAAGTTTCACTGTCAAACCACAGATTCTTGACAGATCTTGATGATGGCTACTTCTCTGAGAGAATACGCTAACGGGCCCTTTGTCTTTGTGATGGTTCGCCGACACTGAGACTCGCAAAAAGATTTTAAAGTACCGTCTCCTCTTAAACAGGGACTATTGACACTAGTAAGCCCGCAGTTCAATGCACCCTTCTGCCTTTAAGATTAGGACTGTTATGTGTAACTAGTTGTCCAAGATAACAATGGCTGTTTTCTTTAATTTCATCAACTGTTACAAGTCTAAGGTGAAGAGATACGCCAATCTGGTCCCTCGGTGAGGATTCAAGCGTCGGATTGCCACCATCAGGTATAACTGACATAGCTAGATTCAGACCAATATTCGAAAAATAACTCTGAACTTCATTACGGATAAAAAATGTCGAAAAAATTTGAAGATATACATGGTCACAAGTGAACGAAATGAATCTAATAAGAAAACAAGAAATTTGAATATTTCAATAGATTTAATTCCACTAAATAAACATTAGGCTGTATGTTTGACGTCATATTTTCAATGTTACAAAAATGATGTAGCTAAAATAAAATTTATGCTGCACATATATTGTTGCCTCTAAAGTGTAAAAATAATATTAAAAGCGAATTTTAGTGAGTGGAAAATTATTTGCATTCTCATTAAATATGTGCATTTTTGTCTAAAGCGAAAAATTCAACATCATAAAAATTAGGATCATTTAAGTGAAGTAGATCTTATGCTTTTGGAAAAATTCAATTAGCTTAAATAATGCCTGCCTCATGATGTACCAAATAGACAAAATCATTTAACATTAAATGTGAACTAGAAGCGGAGATATATGAGGCTTTGTCTCCGAAACTGAGAGTTTCTGAAGATATAATAAAGAACGAACTCAAGGCCATAGAAATTCTTGTTTCATAGGCAGCGCGCTAGCGCTGCCTAAGTAAAGAACGATGTGGGCACAATGTGTTGTTTTTGGTTCTCCATACCTGGGCACTTCGTATCGAAGAAGTTGTCGTAAAAACTTCGAAAAAGGCCCATTCGATTGAAAATTGGAGTGGCTACTGCCCTCTTTGATAGTCGAAAGTGATTGGAGGGCAACTAGCCCCCCCCCCCCGCCCCTCATTCCCCCAAATACATCCAATCACAATTTTTTAATAATAAAGAACGAATTCTAGCCCTTAGTAACTTAATATATTTAAATAAATTATCATGTGCATGATAATTCAAAGCTTATAGGTAGGATGTATAATCATAGTAAAGAATCAGGGTTGCAGCAGTAGGTGCAACATAGCAAAACGGACCATCGTCCAAAGCAATCAAATGTTGAAAAAGACGTTTCGAAATCGCTATAGTAAAGATCAAATAATGAATTACATTTTTTCAGGCTGCAAAAATGGCTAGCAGCCTAGTAAGAGACAATCACGGCTCATACTAAGAAATACAAGAGCCCAAAACTCCTAAAAATAGTGTCAGATCAAACCACAAGGAACACTATTAGAACCGCCTTGTCCAAAATTCCTATATAAGAAACCTACAGTCTCTTGGCTTGAACAACGGAGAAAATATTTTAGCTTGAAAAACAAGAAAATTGCCTTAAACTATGATATTCTGCACCGACAGCATCTTTTTTTCGTTTTTTCTTTCTCCTCAGATAGCTGGGCACCGGAAAATGATAGAGAGCTGTTTAATGACTTATTTTAAAGGAAATTGCTGCATCTAGTGGTATTTTTAATTTTTCCGGGTTGCAGCGGTAGCTAGCATCCAGTTTGCCGCGGTAGCTAGCAACCTAGTAAGAGACGATCACGTCCAATGTTAAGAAATAAAAAACCCATAGCTCCTAAAAAAGGAGTCAGATCAAAACAAAAAGTACACCATTATAACCGCCTTGTCCGAAACCCCTGTATAGGAAACTTTCTGTCATTTGGCTTGAACAGCAAGGGAAATATATTGGCTTGAAAATCAAGAAAATTGACTTTAACCACGTTATTCTCTACAAACGGCATATTTCTTTTTGGTTTCTTTTCCACAGATAGCTTGGCACTGGAACATCGTAGAGAGTTGTTCATGAGCTATGACGTGAATAGAAAAACACGACATTATGTTGTTTTTTCTGAAGACGTCATGAAATAATATCATAACGCCATGACGTCATGAAATAAAATCATTCCGCCATGACGTCATAATTACTATTTAAGTACGACAAAGATGTAAATGGTCTCATTCATGAATTACATAATGGTTAGATCAAAGCAAGCTACGCGCAAGTTAAAAAAACAGTACTACACAGACAACAGAGATAGTATCTTGAAAAGAGAAAAGCAAAGGTATTCAACCGACCAGGCGTATCGAGAAGTAAATATTGAGCAGGCTAGACAAAAGAGAAAGGGACGGTATGATAATGATAAAGATTACAGAGAAGCAACAATTGAGCAGGCTAGACAAAAGATCAAGGAGCGTTATCACAATGATGAAGGTTACCGAAAAATATATAAGAAAAAAGTTGCTACCAGAATAATGGGTAGATACTGGGGTGACAAAAGTTATAATAAAGAATGACCTCTTGCCTATACTAAATTTTATACGCTACTTAATTATAGTATTATTATAATAAAGAACGACCTCTTGCCTATACTAATATTTATACGCCACTCTTTTATATCTGGGACTATTAAAGTATCGGCTTCTCTTTTGAAAAAACCGAAATATGATTCATTTATTCTTAAATCACCTAAATCCCTGTTCAAAGCTAGACCTAAATGTTGGCATTTATAAATTTCAACAGCTTCTCTGTTGAACAAGGAATTCTGTAGACACCGGAGTTTTCACCTATCGGGATAGAGTCTTTACCTTGATTAACTAAAAAAAAACTTCCCTAAAAATAATTTTTTCAAAGAAATGTAATTGACATTTTAAACTTAAGATAAGAAGATACAAATACCTGATAAAATTATAACTAAAAAAGACCAGAAATTAATATTAAAGAATAAATAAAGCCCAAAACGAAAAGAAATTAAATAAACAATAATTGCAAAAAAAATACAACAAGTACTAATATAAACGAATAAATGAAACAAGTTTTGGAGTGTTCCACCACTCGCAAGTAAGTGCCATTGGTGTTTTTGAATCTGCATGGTCTACCGTAAGTAGAATATCTTCTTTTAACGGTATCAACCAATCTGTGACTTTTTCTCTGTCTTTCATTTGGGACTCTTTACCTTCGAGATTGCTGAAGAGGAAAGTTGTGGAACTGTCATCGTCAAGAACAACTTGGAGTTGAATTTAAGGCTTATCCGCTGGAGAAAGTCTCTTAATGTCAGTATAATTATTGCCTATGGCAAACGTTTTTTTTTTTCTTCTGGTATCCATCCAATACGAATCTTCATAAAATAAAGTGATCCATCAATTTTTTAGTGACGCACAAAAGGTACCGTAAGAAGAATATTCTCAGATGCCATATTTCAAATTTCAATTCCTCTTTTAAGCATAATAAAAGTACCAAGAATTTCAAAGTTTATTTCTCTTTTCTAATTTAAAAATTTTCAGGTGTTTTTCTAGCTTGAATTAAAAATTATACTTATTACTCGGGCATTAAAAATATTTTTACAATTTACATAATATCTTTAGGTATTCAAAATGGAAAATTAAAATAAAATAAAATTTATTTTGAATTTTTTCACCAAATTACGTCATTATTGCATTTTTATCTGAAGAAACTCTACTATCGCTATAGATAACACCTTGACTATTACAATTTAGTCTTTGCTGACAGTTCTTGTAAATAATCACTCAGTTCTTGTAAAACCTTCGACTTTTAGAGTAAACCGATGGAAGTTACATAATCCCCATTTATGATTAATTAGACTGATCCTTCATAGCATACATACCTTTGAGAAGCAACTTTCAAAAGATGTTTGCTTGAAGTTATCTTGTCAATAGATTCTTTCAGTAAATATGGGCTATACAACCTACAATTATGACGACATTCATTAAGCCTGTACATGAAATATATTTTTTTTCTTATAAAAATTGATTCTAACTGTAATTACAAAAGGCACTAGCTATAGCAATTTTATTGAAAACGAGCTATTAAACAGCTCTCTATGATTTTCCAGTGCCCAGCTAGATGACGAGAAAGAAAACACGAAAAAAAGATGCCGTCTATGCAGAATATAATATTTAAAGCCAATTTTCGCATTTTTTCAAGCCAATATGTTTCTTTGTTGTTCAAGCCAATAGACTGTAAGTTTCCTATATAGGAGTTTCGGACAAGGCGGTTCTAAGAGTGTACTTTTTGTTTTGGTATGTTTTTTTAGGAGTTATGGGTTATTGTGTTTCTTAGCATTGGCCGTGATCGTTTTTACTAGGTTACTAGCTACCGCTGCAACCCTGATTCTTTCTTTACTGTGAAATTACAAACAGAAAAAAGCCTATGACTTTTTCTTAGTTGGAATAGTCAGAGACGATCCTCAGCATGGCACTATACCCCAGACAAGTAACTTTCCAAAAGATGGTCGTATTATCTTAACTTTTAGCTACTATGTGCCGTGGTTTCTTCTTTACCAGGTTTCAGCTATATCTGATGAAACTTACGTAGTCCTCATTTATAATAAACCATATCGATCCCTTACGTAAGCCACTAAGTCTTATACTTTGCACTTTATGGTCATAAACTGAGTAACTAAAATTCTATTACTAATACCTTACCAGCAAAAGCGAGACTTAGAAGCTTCCTTATTTATTACGCAAAAAATCTTCGCATTTCTCCAGTTTGAACTTAGTAAAGAGCGAGTAAAAATCGCAACATTTTTAAAGCTATAATCATTCAAGTTCATTATCTTCAAAAGATATCAAATGTAAGTAGAAAGCTATCATGAGCTCCGGGGGGACTCCATATATGGGCATAGAGTCCCTAGGGAGATCGTTTTTCTCACTGAGAATTAAAAAACAGAATTTTTCTCACTTGAAAAAACAGGATTTTTCTCACTTTTATGGATGTTTCTTGGATGGTTATGAGTGTTAGTCAATTTATTTGTTGTTTTTCATGGATGTCAACAGCAATTTATGTCTGTTTTATGGTTTTTGTCACTGAGAATGAAAAAACAGGTTTTTCTCACTTTGAAGTATTGTCAAGGTCCATTTATTTGTTGTTTTCAAGTGTATTGTCTCTGGGGCAAAGTTTACATATGCGCATTAATGGTGGGGAAGAGATATATTGATCTGGGCCTCGTGGGGGGAAATGGATTTCTGAGAAATTGATTGCGTAATCGATTGGGAATTGTATTGATCCGATAACGGGAAACAAATCACGAGTCTCCTTCTAAGCCAATCAGAGGGATGGTTACAAATTAGTGGGAGAGGATCCCAGAGAATTTAAAGAAAGGATTTTTTCTTTAGTTTTTATTAATCTTTGAATAGAATTCAAAGGAGTGAGAAGAAGAACAGTTTGACTTTACTCATTTGGATATATATTTGTGTGGTGATGTTGTCGAGTGGAATGTTTACCCTCTTAGAAGTTGATAGTGGAGTTGATGGTAATAATACAAGAGCACCTAACATTGTGGTGGAAATCACGAGAGGATCACGGCTTTCTCTGGAATGGGATGAAGTATATGCAAGATATGTGATATCCTTGAGCAAATTTAAAATGGAGGATCAATTATGTTTCGCTGCAAAAGTTGATATAGCACATGTGAATAGACTTCAATGTGCTTTAAGTGCATTAGTGAAACATATTGAAGACAATAAACTGTATCGCTAATTGTACATGCTTAGTATTTTTGTTGTTGTAATTATTCAATGAAATTGTTTTGAAATCAAATATGTTCCCTTTCTTTTCTCGTCAGGTTAGAATTCTAGGGCTAATGAATCATGGTCAGTCTAGGGTCAGCAGTCAGAGTGATAGGGTTGCAAAATGATTAAATTTTAGAAAGAGAGAATTAGATCAAATCTAGTATTTATGGAAAAACATTTGATTTTGGATGACGATTTTCTCGAGTTATCACTTCAATGCAGGATATTCTCTCAAGAAGCACTTGACAATATAATGAAGACTGATTCTCCCCAATTCAACTATTGTTTGAACCTTTTAAGATGTGACTCAAGTGCTTATAGTCAATTTATTGATATATTAATTGGAACAAAGCAGAATAATATCGTGGATATACTTTTGAAAACATTACCATACATTCGATGTAGATGGCTCCTCCTTCGAAGGAGGTATCGTCACAGAGTTACTCCTCTTCCCATTCCCCTCACTGAATTTATTGAACGAGGATCAGTTTCGTTTTAGCTGTGAGAGAGTTGATATCGGAAACCAAAAAATGTTCTTTGCATGTCCATTGTGCATGTAAACTCTTGGCAGTTGGACTCAATGTGAGAATTGCACAATTATTGATGACTATAGTGAAAAGTGTAAATTATGTAATCCTTGTAAATTACATAGAGGCTATGCAGTACAAATTAAAGGATGTAATTCATGTCTTGAGGAGATTTGTGACTCTCACCCTAGAGGACATCTATGCTCCAATTGTCACTATGATAAATGTGATCAGTGGGAGAATACTTACCCCGCTATGATTGGAAAGAATCCCAAACGTGATTTTAGTTTATTTCTACGAGATTGGTATCGTCGTGGATTTAAATTATTCTTGGAGGAGGAGTCAGGTCTACGATTCAACTGTTGGAGTAACAAGACAATTTGGTTTCTACGTCATCGTTGTGACGACACTGCCTATTATGACTATAAACCTAGTGATTTTTATTTGGCAGTTACCGTATGTGATTCACCATTAGAAAACACTGTATGTAATATTGCTTCAAATAGACAGATTGAAACTCGTGAATTTCATAATATGAATGCAAATAGTATCATTGACTATACAAAGAGATATGACAAGAGTGAAGTTACATTGTACTGTAGAAAATGTGACCCTGACTTTGCAGTCAATCGAGATCAATATACAAAATCCAAATGATTTACCAGCATTAGTGGTTCACGACAGTTGCCTATACACCGATGAAGAAATCTAAAGTGAAGATTTAAAGACATTGTTGTGTATATATATATATATATATATATATATATATATATATATATATATATATATATATATATATATATATAGCATTTTTTTAATAAACAAATTCACAAACATTTTTAAGCACTTTACTCTTAGGGCACTGAAATCAATATTATATAGGTCTGAGAGGATATTTTCCCCTAGAAAGTCGTTCAGACGTGGATTGTCACCATAAATTTGGAGAAACTGCATGTAAGTATAGCCGCGACATCGGAAAGCAAAATATAGTAGTGCATGGAAGCCCCAGCTTTTAGTCGTTAGATCCTGCACTCTCTTCCGATTTTGAATAATAGTTTTCCCACTGCTCTCAATATAGTTGCTGATGTGGGGTGTGTAGAATGTATAGGATAGACCAAGAGGATCAAATAAATTCAATCGTTTTCAATGTTTGAAAGATGCATAGCCAATGACCCGTCAACACAGTCGTCGGACTGCTAATAACAATAATTAAGGTATTGTTCGCGCTTTGAGTTTTCCCAAGAAAGTCTGAGGGCAGACAATAGGATTTGTACTGGGACATGTGGGATCCATATTAAATACATTGATTATTTGACTGGTCTTCGTAGCGCCAAGTCTAGTAAAACACTGCCTTCGGGAGTGATTTCCCAACAGGTTTCTTAATGATTTAGTGAGATTAGTGCAATACTCTCAACCAATGGGTCGGCAAATGTACACTCTAAACGCACATTCCCCGTAATTACTATACTCATATTCTGCGTGCCAGACAAATCCAATACAATGATACCATGTGTTTTAGCAAACATTTCTTCGGTTACACCATTTTCAAATAGTTGCGAATCATGATCTAGGGTTTGCATGGTCAACTCATAAAATGTTCTATAGCATTTAACAAAAGATAGATTGTAGAGTGGGATGTCGTTTACTTTGCACACAAGAGATGAAAGTCCAAACATCTCGAATTTATGTCGGCATCCAGTCCACGATCCTATTGCACTAGCGCTTTTTACAAATGCCAAAGCGAGTTTTGGCGGAATTTTACCATTGATAAAGGATAAATCAGTGAATTTATTAGAGCCCGTGGCAAAATGACATTCAGTTATGGCTGTATGAAGAGAAGCTGTTTTAGAATAATTTCTATTGGCTGTCCGTATTTCCATTGTTAATGTAACAGAGCTCATGGCTTGCTGCGTGAGCATATAGAGTATTGCCGAGGTGAGAGAGAGACTTACATCAAGATTGGCAACAAGTTCTTTTCTCAAAATGAAATTGGATGGTGCAAGCGTCAGTTTTATATCCACTTTAACATTGGGTGGCAGTCATTGGGGTATATTAAATATTTCATGATATATTTTTCCAACTAGATGTAATTCACTATTTGTAGCATTTTTAAGTGCATCTGTACTATCAGTATTAGTAATATATTCATATCCATTGGAGTTGCCTCTCAATTCCTTGTATGACTTGGGTGTCATCAGCATGAATTGCATATAGCTTGTATAATTTGAGAGATTGTTGCTTGTGCTTACCAGCGTGCCATTGATGTAGACACTGATTTGATGAAATAAATTATGCAATATACAATTTTCATAGGATATTTCATCGGCCCGAATTGGCATTGTATTACCGGATTTCCAGACTTTCATTTGTAAATCTATAAATGTTGAAGACATGTCCATAAAGTAGTCTTCATTGGAATAAATTTGAAAGTGAATATTATCGGGGAGGGGTTGTTGAGGATAAAATTGTTCATAGTATCCACGCTTGACACTCACATCAACATTTTCAGCATTGAATAGATTCAATGAGGCGGTGGTTCAAGGTTAAGAATCCTTATGCGGTAGGTAGGACATCTTAGGAAAAGAAATATAGTTTCGATTTAACAATTCTTTTCCTATGGCATCTTCTTCTGATTACACTATTTGTTGGCTTTTTCCTTCTTTTTTTAGTCAAGAGTGATCATGTTTTTCGTTTCTATCCTGAGTGGAGACTCATGAGCCATGCATTGTTTCTCGACCTGTTTAAGCCTCTTTAGTTTTGTTTTAATATCTTGCCAAGGGTTCGCGCAGTGGACCTAAGAGGCTCCTAAGGGGCTCCTTGCCAGAGCCCCAATCGTATAGTGTAGAGGATGCAAAATCTGTCGCAGCCGGTACAAGATATTTTCTAGCCAGTGGTAGTGAAGAGCGAAACAGATTAGCAAACCATCTGCCAAGACCGTAGCCAGACATTGACGAGCGACCTTTGTAATAGTCCATTCCATTGCCCTGTTGTCTTGGGCCAAGAGCATTAACATAGCAGTCAATATCAGGACAAGTGAATACCACTTTTTTATTAGACATCTTGCTTTTCTTGAACGATGGGCCTAAAATAGCATGTACCCAAATGCAAACCTTTTAAAACTGCAGTGGCATTACCTAATTCAGTTTCATAGTGTTAACTGATAAAGTTTCAAATAGGAAGTTTTAACGGGAATATACTGAAGATGCTTTATATTGTAGAAATGAATATGTTCTTGATTGGTTTTTCGTTCAAGAACTCGTAGGAGGGGAACATTTGAATTACCAACCCGAGATGTTTCCACAAATGAAGCGTAGAGAAATATACAAGTGTCCGTGGAGAAGGCAGGTGGGTAGTAAGCAAAAATGAAATTAGTGTTTCCGGCACTTTTACCGTTGATTATATTGAGCTTAAAGCCAAGAACATCCTTTAGGTTATCATTGAGAATAACCTTTTCATTGGCAATAGGTGAACTAATGTAGATCTTGCCCTCCTCCTTTGAATAGTTGAAATGAAAAAGTCCTTTTTTACGAGCGGAAATTCTTTTATTAATAGAACGACATAAATCATTCATACAGGTGAGTTCCTCGTAGGGTAATTCAATATATGGATAATTCATCCAATTGATTTTTTGAATTTGTTCTTGATCACTTGAGAGTGGTGGCGGCCAATCATAGGGTCTAATTTTTATTTCATATTTACGATCTTTTCTCAGGATGTCATAGGTATTTTTGAGAAGACAGTCGACAAGAGCCACTTCATACTTTCCATTGTTGTCGAATTTGATGGTGGGAGAGAGTTTCGTCCAAAAATCACTTGTTCTATTCAAGTCATTGTAGAGAGGATCAGAAACATTGGACATGAAAGTCACATAGAAATCATAGGGCATTGTTAATATCTTTAGCACTGATCCAAAAATAAAAGTTGTATATCAGAGTTGTATCCTAGCAAGTGAACAAGCAAATGTCTCTTGCCCCTACGAGTACGACTCTTTAATATCTTTTCAATTTGATAAATTTCACTAGTGTTTCTAACTTTTTGCAGTTCATATTCATAAAAACCGCCGAGAATCTCATCATCTTTGGTGTCTCGCAGTCGATATGTCATGGGTTCGGTACCCAGGATTCTGGACACTTTAAAAATTTCGGTGCTCCATAAATAATTCCCCTTTTCAAAAATATTGGTGGTTCTATTAATTCGAACAGTATCACCAACATTGAATTTCTTCTTCACATTATTTTTTTCTTTTTCACCATTGGAGTATTGCTTTAGAAAAGCATCAAATGTATTTTCACTGTAATGAACTTCCCGAGGGCTAGAGATGGACAGAGATCGATGAGGTCGATGGTTGTATATCCGCATGATTTTATCTAAATCATGAATAAAAGCAGATGTATTTTTCAGTGTACAATATCTTGAAATTAATAGACGAATCGTTCTTATCAATTGTTCAGCCAATGCAGCCTTTATCGGACTGTGACTATGATAAAGTGTTGTATTATATTCCAATAGAACCTTTTACACATGGGGATTAACAAATTCACTACCGCGATCCGATTGAATTTTTCTATTGCAATCCTGTTCAAGAATACTTTCAATGGCCTGAGCAACTTCAACGCCTCTCTTTGACCGTAATGGAATGGTATAGACATAGCGACTAAAGACACTGATTGCCACCAGAACATATTTGTAGGGTACATTGTGACGCAGTTGAACTGCATCTAAAGTTAAAAGATTCGATTGCATTATATGCAGAGGGAGAAAGGCTTTAATTTGTCGATATTGTTTGCCGCAAAGCCTGCGTTTACAATGCAGTGTGTAACTCGATTAATTCTCTAGGTACACTTTTGATTTTTTTTTAATGTGCTGTCAGAGACAACTTTAGAAAGCGTTTTGGGAGAACTTAAACTTCTCGCTTCACCAATATTTTCATAGACACCTCTCAGAACTTCATCCATTTTGAACGCAAACACGTAGTGTAATGTCCACTCCCCTTTTGAACACTGGAGGGTTAATCAATCCGTCTTCGCTATTGACTAGCAGCCACAGGTGTTATAAAATCATTGCTGCTGCTTCTGCTTCTGCTAGTATTTTCAAATATTGAATCTTCTTCTTTTTTAAATGGTGGTGCTGGTGTTGTTTGTAGACCATATTCTCTTAGTTTCTTTAGAATTTTCTTGTTGCCAATAAGACTTTTGGGGAAGTTTGAAGCTTTTAAAGAGGTGTATAACTTACTGTCAAATGAAAAAACTCCTTTACGATTCACCACCATATCACAAATTAAATCAACTAGATTATAACTTTTCCCCTGAATTATAATTCGCTTCCCTGTGCTGTCGACTTCAACTTGATGTTCATCAGTTTCCAACTTGAGATATGATAATACTCTTTTACTATGATCATGACAGGTGAGGGGCAATAGGTTCAGAATTTTCGATACAATCGAATTCAAGTCCTTCTCCTTTAGAGGCACTGCTGCAGAATCTTGAGGAGATATTTCCTGTTTAGAGATACTAGTGGCAGCGGCGGAGGGTCTTCCCCGATAAGGTCTATGTTTGTCCACACGTTGCAAAGCATCTTGAAGTAAAAGAAGTTTTTTGTCATCGGCAATATTCTCATCATTAATGAATTTGCTTAGATTGTCTTCAAAATGTTCGACATGTGAGAGAACAAGTTCAAATGGTGTCAATTTATAGGGTTTAGCCATTCTCTAAAGAAAACTGTTTACAAGTCCTGCAATTATTGGTAGTAAAATAGTGAAAAAGCTACCGCCCGCTTGAAGGAGATGTTTTCTTTTAAAAATTTTTCCCTTGTTTATACAAGCCAAGGCGCGTACAGTGGAACGATGTTGCTTTGTCTGTTGTCTAACACCTTCTGGCAGTTGAACATTGCCCTCAGTTAAATTTAAACAAAGTTCAGATATTAGATTAATGAAATCATTGTCAACACCATGTTTGAGTATGGCATTCCTGAGTGGAGGTTTTGAAGTGCTTAAAACGGAAAATAAATGCCGTTGTTCGTGTAGTTTCTTCAGTGTCATAATGTCAACTAATAGCCTTTTCTACTGTTCACCGGAAGATATACTGTAAATTTCTTTGTCGAAAATGTCGGTAACTACACGTAGATCCTCAGTCGTGCTCTGATTAAGATCCCGAAAAATGTAACCGTAGGGCTTATTATTCGCCTGAGTGTACGCTAAGAGCAGAAATTTAGGGGCGCCGGGATATATCTGTTTATTGAGAGTTATTAGCGAGCTGGAATCACAAACAACTCCATAGATAATACATATAGTGCAACTTAATTCAAGGGTTCTCATGCATTTGTTCTGATGAAACAGATTTTATAGTACTACCGTTACGGAAATCTATTAATCGTGAAAGCAAAAAGTGAACCACTTTAATATTTCATGTTAGATCTGTCCTATGGATTCAGTCGAATCATCAATAATCAGCCTCGAATTCGGTTCAGTACTATTGAAAATATCAAGTCCCCGTATGAATTGTATTGGTATGGTTGTGGTAATAGCTTTTATTTGATCGTAGGACTCCTGCCAAATACTATAGCAATAATAAATTTGCTTTGGTTTTTTCCAAAAACATTTTCTGACAATTTTGAATTATTTTAGCTAAAGGTGTTGTTTTCCCCGACATTGAGGGACCACACAGAAACGATCTGAAGGATGTTTTAAATTGATACATGCTGCTGCTGCTGTTGTTGACAACAGTCGGACTACAACTAACTGTAAATCATAAGTGTCCAGTCAATAAGTAGTAATAATGTTACCATAGATCTATCTACGTTAACAAGAACAACAAAAAAACCATATTTCATGGTCATTTATTCAACGTGAAAACTCTATTTGTTCAACATGAACAACAACAACATAAGAATAACACTTGTTCAACAAGAACCTGACAAAAAAACAATATTTCATGGTCATTTATTCAACATGAAAACTATTTGTTCAACATGAACCTGGCAACGATAAAATGACACTCTATGTACAACATAAGAAAAAAACACTTTTGTACATGAACATGAACAACAACAACAACACTTATTGTCTTAAAAAAACACTTTTTGTTCACCATCACTTTATGTACATTAGTTCACACACAGTAGCACACTTTTTGTGCAACACTTGAAAACAACAACAAAAAAACACTTGGAACATGAACTTTAAAAAAAAAATAGCAGCACAGTTGAATATTATGAATTTAAAATGGGGACCCCCCCCCCGGGGCCACGGGGCCGAAGGCCGGCCACGGGAGGGACCCCCCCCCCCCTGGGAACCGCGGGGCCGGCCATGGGCGGGACCATCCCCCCAACCCCCATCCCCACCCCCCTACCCCGGGGCCACGATGGAAAAAAATGTATACAATAGTTGTCGTCACTGCTGCTACAGGTTAGGTTGGGTTAGTTAAGGTTAGATTGGTTTAGTTAATTTATGAAGGGGTTGAGTGGTTAGTTAATTTATGAAAGGTTGGTGGTTAGTGGTTGGGTTAGGTTAGTTGGTTAGTGGTTAGGCTATATTATCCAGACCAAGTTGATTGCGATAGAATATGCATTCAACTTGGTCTGAAATACGGTAGTGTCCATGAGGCAGCACACTTACACCATTCTCGAGCACATAGACTTTTTCGGATATACACGACATTGCATTTTTTCCACTCTCAGAGTATAATTTTTATACTGTAGAGAGTGAATTGCAGGCACTTTTGCTCTCGGCACTAGGCTAATTTCTACACAGTCTCTGTACACGCTCATGTTGAAATTGCTCTTTACAAAATGTGTAGGCACCCCTTTACACGTCTGCTTTACATCCCCATTATGAGTTTCAACGCAATAAACTTTAGGACCCCGGAACACCCCCTGGATATCAAATCACTCCCCGTCTCTGATTTTAACATTAGTAGCTGGTTGGGGGCCTGACGTTTCACCAAATCGGGGTAGAGGGATGGATTCCAGTTGGTGAAATCCATCCGCAAGCTGATGTGTTCCCCATTTTCTAAATCTCCCAATAAATCCTCAGTTTTTACCTGTAGCAGCAGAGAATATGTATCCCCATAGTAAACTTGAACCTCCCCCTCCCGTGGCCATTGCACCTTGCACAAATTGTAAAAAAACGACAACATGAGCTTTTTGGAAATTTCAAGTACTGAAGTACCTCCTGCTATATTCTTGTTCAGTACCACATTTCACTTTTTCCTGTGTAGAAGAACCATGCTAGCCTCTATGCTCGTGAACGATGTAAAATTGGGATCGGCAATAATTCGGGCACATTCTAGAGGGTCAGTCACGACGTGGCAGCGAGATCTGTTGCGTACGCTTTCACACATTTTGCCAAACGCTGAATTTAGAATGAGTTTGTTCATTTCCTTCTTTACTTTGGAGTTTGCCCTAGAGTGTCTATCAACAAAAGTGTCGATAAACGTTTGCAAATATGTTTTCTGATTGAATTGCAGGACCCTATGTATTTTGGTGATCTTGAAACCATTGTTCACCATCCAGTGCAAAAGCACATGGTGAACAACGATATTCACCTTAGGGTCCAAGTCAGTTTTTGCTTAGAGGGGGTCCAGTGCATCCCCATATCCTCAACCAATGATCGATTGTAGGGGCTCAGTGATTCCCTGCTCACTGGTCGATTGATACAGGGAAAAACAAAATCTCTGACTGAATCGTGAAGCGCCAGTGGAATATGCCCGTCAATTTCAAAGAACCATCCTTGTGGCCCATTGTCCTCGACAGTGGTAATATCGGGGAACTCACAAGGATTCTCAAGCCATTGATAGTTCCCACACGGCAAAGAGTAGTGAGACATTGCCGAGGGGTACAATGAGTTCATGTCAAAGAACACTGCATTTGACTTTGCACCGGTGTTGCTGTTTTGTCCACTCGGATCGGTTGACAAGACGCGATTCCAATGAAAAACATACCCTCCCCTCATTGAAAGCTCTACAAAAAGTTGCTGATCTACATCGGTGATTAGGCCTTTTTCCTCCCTACTAATTTTTAAAATCGAGTCCATCACCAAATGTGGCGTGGAAAAATAATATCCTATATCTATCCCAAACTCTGAATAGATTTGGTCTGTGTTCTTGCAGACTATGTCCAACAGAGTTAAAACGTCACTAGCCAAGTACAGTCTACAATAATCCCACCCATTTTTACAATTCCCCTTAGACCACACCTTCTTGGCAAACTCATAGTCCTCGGCTGTGCATTCACTGTTGGTGAGTGAATTGTAGAAAGCTTCAATTGGAGGTAGTTTCACCTCGCTTAAGCGAGTGCCAGAACAGTAATAGTCGTATGCGTATACACCTTTACAGGTCAATAGGTCATACATTTCACTGTCTGGAAAGTGCTGTTTAAGCAAAAGAAAACTATCAAAATTGTCGCTTTTCTACACTTGAATCAATTGACTCAATGCCTTGGGAAAAAAACTAAAGGAATCTAAAAACATGATTCTATTCCAACACGTATGCCCATTATTTACTACCTGCCATTTCAGCTCAAGAAGCAACAACTTCTCGGCCGATTTGGGAATAATGTTATAGGTAAATGAATTATTTACCCATAGACTATCTACTCCCCCTCCCTCCCTATGCAAACGTGCCAGTGCCGGTAAAATAAATTTTAAATCATAATTTGCATTGTGGATAAAAACTGGGATTAAAAACTGCTGGCTAACAATTAAGTTACACGATTGATGTGTTACCCCTCTAAAATTACTACCCCCAAAGGATATTTCCTGCCACAAGTGATTCTGGTCTCTGACTTTCCCCTTCCCCCCTCTTTTCCCTATAGTCCCTTTCACCTTGTCCTCCTCTTCAAACTCCCCCTTACAAACCCAGCATATTTTTTGATTTTTAATCAAGAGACGATCCTCTTCAGACAACACCATAGGATAATGCGTATTTCTCAAACGAGAAATAGCGCCATTAGCTGTGCCAATTAATTTAGTCAGTGCCTTGATCATGAACTATCCCTCATCCAATGTTTCTACTATTTCTAACAACTGCATGGTGTTAGAATTGTCTCTTTGGGCATGGGCATAGGACACTGCAATAACTTGATGTTCTTTGATTCGGTTTGGAAATCGAGGATCGTTCACTTCCACCAGCTTAGCCTCACAATCCAAAGATATTTTGTTGCACTGGAGGAGGGTGTTTTGAAAATTTTTGAAACGTAAAATGGCCCTATCCGCTGAAACCGCTTCCACTGACTGGTAGCCATGCCGTCTACAGTGCTTCATATTATTTTGCAACTTTAATTCTTTCCAAAATCTACACAGGCATGACGGACAGTAGAAACGTTCCCACCTAGTCTTACCATCCCCCAGAACTCTACTAATGTCTATAATTGGATTGAAATGGCCAATTAAATTGGCAAGGTCACTAGATGGTGGTGTGTACAACAACCAAACCCAGTTTTTGACCAAATCAATCGACGGGCCCCTTACTGGGAAAACCAACCCATTCTTTTTTGAACGAAGCCCATCTTCAAATTCAGTTTCATACTGAACCACAGTAACGCCGATATTTAAATGGGCATTAGCCTTTTCAAAAATATCAATAGATCTTAGCGTTACTGGGTATTTTCCCTCTAAACTACAAAAATCTAAAATTGGACCTCTCCTTACCATGTACAGCCAAATCGTCTAAATTCATCTTTGAGGCTTCATCTTTCAATGGTCGGAAAGCTGACATGAGGAAAGCGTACTTGAAACATTTATGATCTGTTTCAAAATAAATTTGTTGGACACCTTGAAATCCTACTAAATCTGAATTATATTTTAAAACTCTACCCTCATCCCTTTGCCCCCCTCTTCAAATAAAATATTTCTTAAATTTACAGATATTAACGCTTAAATTTTCAACATAAAGAACTACCGGCCCGCTCCCATTTTCGTTATAATTCTCAAGATGCGCAATAATATGACCTATCCACTCAAAAAAAGCACCCTCAAAATTCTCTAAATTTAGATAGATAACACGCATCTCAGTATGTGCAAAATTATGGTAGACTTCAATTTTCCTCTCATTTAAATAAAATACTTTAACAGAATTGAAACCTTAATTGAATCCCTCTCCCCTCCCCACAAATAAATTTGGTTCTCCAGCAGTGCACGAATTCTATCTACATATACATGCACAATTTCTACGGGGTCAAA
The DNA here is from genome assembly GCF_049724085.1 of Artemia sp. Qi Xiang Cuo. Classification (NCBI taxonomy): domain Eukaryota; kingdom Metazoa; phylum Arthropoda; class Branchiopoda; order Anostraca; family Artemiidae; genus Artemia; species Artemia sp. Qi Xiang Cuo. The sequence goes on along the minus strand of NC_142801.1, from coordinate 30,408,790 downwards.
CACAAAATTACCACACAAAAGCGAATTAAATGGGTCCCCAAAAGTTGCAGTGTAGACAACTATTGAATTTAAAATTGTATTTGATAGCTGAAAGTCGGGAAATGTCGTAAATTGGATATTACCCCCCTCCTCCCCCTCCCCCTCTTGTATATTATTATCAACACTCCCTCTTCTACCCCCACCTCCCCCTCTTGTATATTATCAACACCCCCTCCCCCACATTGTTCAATAATAGGGCTGTTGGAAGCCACTTCATTCGATTCAAGTGGAAGTAGGTTAACGGAGGCTAGAGGAGCGTTCCCTGTTAATTCCCGGGTAAAATCATCTAAAAGCTGCAAGGTGTTTGGACTCAAGTCCCCCTGCTCAACTGCGCTATAATCAACGTTTAAAAAATCAGCTAAAAACTCATCAATATTATCTGGAATATCGTTAATGATATTGTTTCTTGTTGAATTGTTGAGGAAGTCCACAGGCGTGTCCTGTCCTTCTCCAACTGAAGAGCAGGGGGGAGATGGTCAATATGGGACCAATGCAACCTATAAATGAAAAATAGCTTATTTTCATCCTATAATATAAAGTGTCTAAATCACCCCTACTGTTTTTAAAAAAAATTGGATTATTATTGCTTAAAAACACACTTAATAGCAGTAGCATATACACTACTCAATATATTCTGCAAGTTCCAGCCAAATACAATCTAAAACATTACATGGTAGGTTTTGAAATGGATAGCCTAACTCATGCAGATCACCTCCTGAAAATAGCTTATTTTAAATTTGTCTAAACAGGCCTCCTTTGACATTACATTCGTTAATGCAAGATATCCTGGAAAATGCAACTAAGTGGGAACCGTTAAGTCGTATTGAATGTCTCCCCAAAATCTTTGCAAGTTGTAATTGAAAGTTGTCAACAATATTACGCAAATTAGAATTCATATGTTTAAGACATAAATGATATAATCTCTCTACTTCAATTTGTCCTTCAAGTGGGGAGAACACATCTTTTGTCGAACAATATATTTTAAAATATCTGACATAATTTTACACTTTTGAAAAAAAAAGCGAAAAGAAAATGCCTAAAAATATGGAAGAAATAGGTAGAAACTAGAGGTGAAAATGCTCACATTTGGGACAGAGAAAATTGGAAAGATTAGAAAAAAAAGTGGTTTTCTTTGACAAAGCAAAAACAAAAAAATTACATTATATTTAGATATCTCTCAGGAAGGGGGAGCAGATAAATTTAAAACAACGGTTGGGGTGGGGGGTTAATATTTTAATATCTCTGAGACACTTTTACAGCGATGAAAAATGGGTTTGTTTAGATATTTCTATAAGTTAGGTAAAAAAAATGCTCACATTTTTATATCCCAGCTGCAGTTGAGTGCCTGAAAGTCCTGGTGAAGCATATTGGACCTCCTGACCTTGTGTAGGTGGGGCAGCTCTTGAAGGCAACGCATGATGGAGAGTGAACGGGCCAACGGCGTTACATTCATGCACCGATGTGGCAGCAGGGTTCTCCAAACAGTGGCTGGCGTGCTGTGGGGCTGCCTCAGCCTCTCTTGCTCTCTGTACAGGTGGAGGGGCAATACATTCTTCATAATTCGCCTTAAAAAGAAGAGAAAAAAATTAGTATTGAAATAATTTTCCCCTTTTTTACAGAAGGAAAATTAGTAACCCCACCCCTTAGGTTCAGTCCAAGCCCTGATGAAAGGAGGTAATTAGTATCCCCACCCCTTCGGCTCAGTCCAAACCCTGATGAAAGGAGGTGATGAAAGGGGGTTATACCCTTCCTCCTACAATGCATCGTTCCTAGGTAGGAGCCAGGCTTATCAAATTTTAAATTCGCAATCTTTCAAATCTGTTTTTCCGTGCAGATTTTTACAGCCTATAGCCTACACCCTGTATTTGATAAACTATAATATTCCAGTGAAAAACAGCATTTTGAGATAAAAAGAATCTAGTTCTATCAGTAATTGACTAGAAATTAACGAAAAATACTATTATGAGGTTGAAGACATAGCGAAAATGCCTACAGTGGGGCCAGAGAAAATAGGAAAGATTAGAAAAAAAACAGTGGTTTTCATTGACAAAGCAAAAACAAAAAAATTACATTATATTTAGATATCTCTCAGGGAGAGGGGAGCAGAGAAATTTAAAACACTGGCTGGGGCGGGGGGTTAATATTTTAATATTTCTGAGAGACAAACACACACTTTTAAAGCGATGAAAAAAAAGCGAAAAGAAAAGACCTAAGAAGATGGAAGAAATAGGTAAAAACTAAAGGTGAAAATGCTCACATTTGCAAATTCCGGCTGTAATTGGGTACCGAATGGTCCTGGAATAGCATGCTGGAGGGCAACCCCTTGACCTAGCGTAGGTGGGGCAGCTTTTAAAGGTCCTTGGAGAGAAGCCATCCACTCGCTTTTTAATTTTCTACCTGGCTGCATTGGAGCCTGCGTGGATGGGACTTGGGCAGTCACACTTGTTTGGGGGGCTTCTGCCAGCGACCATATTGCTTAACTCGCGCCTTAGCAGGGGCTGCCTCGTCCTCCCTTGCTCTGTTCGATGGAGGGGCCGCAATACATTCTTCACAATTGGCCTTAAAAGAAGAGAAAAAATTAGTATCGAAATAATTTTCCCCTTTTTTACAGAATAAAAATTAGTATGCCCATGCTATCTTTTTCTTAAACCTGTCCCCTTACTTTTCACGCGAAGAAACAGTTTGTTTTCACATTATAATGATGGTGATAGAATTGAGGCATAGAAACCCCTCCCCCCTTTTCAGCAATGTCCTAAATATATTGTTAAACCTTAATTTTGAAAATAACTCGTTTCTCTCCTCCAAATACAGGTTGTGTAGGTCTAGCTTAATTAACAGTAATATCTTTCTGTGTAAAACTGTTTTAATTTGACGGAGAAAAACAATCTCTTTGGCTATGCCGCAATCGTAAACATCCAGGAAAAGGGATGCCAAACTAATTATAACCTTGCGCGGAGCTTTATGTCAAAACACAGCGGCTTAATGCCTTAGAATTGACAGAAGTCAGTTGTCACTTTTAGCTAGGATATAGAAAGGTGCATTGAAAATGCAGACGGGTGAAAAATTCACCTTTTTCGAGAAATCGAATTATTTCTATTGCGAGAATTACAGTCATATACATAGGAGGGGTTTTGAGGGAGGTTAGGTTTAGGTGGTAAAAAGAACATATTTTACGTTTTCTATCGAGTATAAAGATAGCATAGTGGAGTTTGTATTGTGTGGGGGGGGGGAATACCCTGAATATATTGGAGGGTGACCAAGGAAAATAATTTTATTTTGAAAATAAAAAATGAAAATGAACTCACATTGTTAATCATTGTAGACAAAGTTTCCTTATCAATAATATTCATTGTTATATCCATTGCCTCACAGAAATATATGATAATTTAATCACAATGCATGTCCATTATATACGAAATCCCAAGGGCGAATTGTTATGCAAAAGGAAAAACTTATGTAAGCGAGCCTCTGATTGGCTTAGAAGGAGATGTAACCAGCCCTCTGATTGGTTTAGAAGGATGCATGTACTTCCTGTTTACCATTCCTGGATTATAACATTCCCCCTAGCGTACACATAGACGAACAACAACAACAACAAATCAATTGATCTTGAAAGAGGTTTCATTGACACTCTCCCCGTTAGACTCAATAATCCAGCAATTGTTGATGCGAACTCTTGTTGAAATGCAAGAAAACAACAAATAAATTGATCCTGAAAGAGGTTTTATTGACCCTGTCCCTGTTAGACTCAATAATCCAGCAATTGTTGATGTGAACTCTTGTTGACATCCAAGAAAACAAATCGACCTTTACAATACATCAAAGTGATAAAAAAAATGTTTTTTTATTCTCAGTGAGAAAAACCATTAAACAGACATAAACTGCTGTTGACATCCAAGAAAAACAACAAATAAATTGACCAGCACTCATAACCATCCAAGAAACATCCATCAAAGTGAGAAAAATCCTGTTTTTTCATGTGAGAAAAATCCTGTTTTTTCATTCTCAGTGAGAAAACCATCTCCCTAGGGACTCTATGCCCATATATGGAGTCCCACTCGGAGCTCATGATAGCTTTCTACTAATGTAACACAAATTTGTAATTTTACTACACCCATGAACTCTACACAGAGATCATTAAATAATAATTTCATGACGTCATAATAACGGCATATAGATAATGATATGAAAATGACACCAATAGTGAAGTCTCTGTCAGAATTTCTACGAAAATAAAGTACGTTATAGAGATATTCCCTTTATGATTTGAGCTAAAAAAAAAAAGTTTGGCTCCAGGAGGCAAGCACACCATTAGCTACTACAGAGCTATAGAAAAAGGCAGATTTTTATAAGAAAAAATTATTTTGTTTCGAAATTATTTTGTTAACTATGAAAGGTGTATAAATACATCAATTTCCTTTATGATGAGCCATTATACAGTTTTCTCTTATTTTTCAAGTGCCCAGCTTACTGGGGCGAACAAAAAACAGAAAGGCAAACCTGCTGTCGATGCGGAATATCGCGGCTTCAGCCACTTTTCTTGATTTTCAAACCAATATGTTTTCCTTGTTTCTCAAGCCAAGGGACGGCAAGTTTCCAGCATAGGGGTATTGGATAATGCAATTTTAATAGTGTACATTGTTTTTTTTTATCTTATTCTAGTTTTAGAATTTATTGACTATTTTATTTTTTACTATGGGTCGTGATCGTCTTTTACTAGGTTGCTAGCTACCGCTGCAACCCGCAAAATATTATTAAAATAATCATCTTTATAATGATTCCTTTTGTTACTTCAGTTAATATGGGCTACAGTTCGTTCCTTAATGTAAAAAAATAAGAAAAAAAATGTAGTTTAGGCAGAATGCTTCAGTAGGTTACACATTTCTTGATTTTCAAGCCAATATATTTCACTTGCTGTTCCAGCCAAGGGAAAGAAATGTTCCTATATAGAGCTTTCGGACAACGTAGTTCTAATAGTGTACCTTTTTTTTGATATGACTCATTTTTAGGAGTTATGGGTTATTATGTTTCTTAACATTGGACGTGATCGTCTCCTACTTGGTCGCTAGCTACCACTGCAACCCAGAATTTGTTAAGAAATAAGGTTTGACGTCATAACCAGATGTTACAACCATCATGGTTGTAGGGGTAGCTGCAACAAAGTAAAGGACGAACCACAGTCCTTAGTAGAGTTTCCTGTTACTATGCCATGGTTTGTTCTGTACTAGGTTTCAGCTATCTCTACAACCGTGATACCCATGAAAGTTTTATAATCCCTGTTTTAATGAACTAAATCGAGCTTTTATGTAATTATTTATTTTGATATTTTAGTTACTATAAGCTAGAGTTTGTTTCTTATTATAAAAAATTCAAAACATCAAGGAGCGTTATCAAAATGTTGAAGATTACAGAAAAGCAACAATTGAGATAGCCAAACTAAAGAGGAAGGATTGGTATGATAATCATAAAGACTATCGAAACAACTATACGAAAACAGTCTCTACCAGAATAATGGGTAGATACTGGGTGGACGATAGCTATAATGAAAGTTAAAACCTCTGCGAGGCTGTACCAACTAACGCACAGAGACAAAATTAAAAATGCCTTTTATTACTTCAGTTACTATGGGATACTGTTTGTTCCTTAGCGTAATTAAATAAAAAAAAACAAGTTTTTTTTAAATGAAAGTAAAGAACGGCATTAAAACTTAAAACGAACAGAAATTATTCCGTATATGAAAGGGGCTATCCCCTCCTCAACGCCTCGCTCTTTAAAGTTTTTTAAACTCGTTAAAGTTTTTTATTGTTAAAAAAAAATAAGAGTTGTGAAAAAGTCAAACTTTAGCGTAAAGAGCGAGGTGCTGAGGAGGGGACAGCCCCTTTCATATACGGAATAATTCCTGTTCGTTTTAAGTTTTAACGTCGTTCCTTACTTTCAGTTTGAACGTTATGGCTTTTTCTTGATTGGAATAGTAAGAGACGATATGGCTACAACCTACGATTATGACATCACTGATCAATCTTTAACATGATCAGCATAAAAATCCAATTCTTTTGATTTATCTACTGCTGCAACCCGGATTCACATATATAGTTATGAGAGGCAGCGTGGCCAAGTGGTCCAAGGCACTGGTGTTAGCCACCAGTCTCTTAGGAGGCGTGTATTCAAATCTTACCGCTGGTATATGATTATGATTTATGTACAAAAATCAAATATCTTTGAAAAGGATGCCGTATGAAAAGACATCAAAAATGTAGTTTTTTGTTGAAAAATCTATTCTCTTTAAAAAATAATTTATTTTAGTTACAAAAGATTTTTAACCCAATTAGTTTCCTCTAAAATGAGCCATTGAACAACTCTCTACGATGCTCCAGTGCCAAGCTATCTGTGGAAAAGAAAAAGAAAGAAAAAAAAATATTCCGTTTAGGCAGAATGTTGTAGTAGCTGCCACTTTTCTTGATTTTTATGCCAATATATTTCCATTGCTGTTCAAGCCAAGGGACAGAAAGTTTCCTATACAGGGGTTTTGGACAAGAAGGTTCTAATGGTGTACTTTTATTTTGATCTGACTCTTTTTTTAGGAGTTATGGGTTTTTATACTTCTTAACATTGGACATGATCGTCTCTTACTAGGTTGCTAGCTATGGCTGCAACCCAGAGGTTGCTAGCTACCTCTGCAACCCTTATGTTCAAAGAAATTTGTCTTTTCAAAGATATTTGATTTTGAAACAATCAAAAGTTCGTGTTAACGAACTTTATAGTAAAAGTGACTCATCTCAATAGTAACCGAGACTTAAAAAACGGAATTTTGAAACCAATAGAGAAATCAAAAGAATCGGATTTTATGCTGATCATGTTATAGATTGATCAATGATGTCATAACCGTAGTTCGTAGCCATATCGTCTCTTACTATTCCAATTAAGAAAAAGCCATATACTTTTTCCTGTTTGTAATTAAGGAGTGAACTGTAACCCATAGTAATTGAAGTATTAAATCAAACAGTTCATAATTACATTAAAAGACGATCATTGGAATAACAAACCATAGCATACATTGGACTTAGCTACTTGATTGTTTTAGGTTCTTCTCTTACTATTTCAAAGAATAATTTTCTTCATGGGTGACGATCTTGGATAGCAGGGCTTATCCTTGCGTCTATGGAAATCCAACAACCGCAGCTTCTTTTAAAGTATCCCTTTTCTATGGAAAATAGAGACTACTTCATTTTCTAGCTGGGGCAGCTCTTTGGGGACTGACGTCGTTTATTCCTATAAAACAGGCTGCAAATTTACTAAATGAAGATGATTTCGATCGTCTTTTTCTTGAAGGTAGAACAACATTGAGTTTAATTATTTTTCTGGTGAAACCATCATCAAAACTGGTATCAAAGACTAATCGTATTATTTAAAATTACGTCAACTAAACCTGTCTTCTTTATTTATAGATATAGAATGGGAAGGAAGGAGGGCAAAGGGCCGAATAATAACCTGTATGCACAATTACAGATAATTCGTCGCTATTGTGATTCCCAAACGTGTTAATTTTCAAGAATTTCAATTTAGCCTTTAAACACACGATACGCCTTTATTTTTTTTTAGCTATAGTATGATCAACAGGCTCCATAGTAAAAAAGTAGTCACCCTCCCGCTCGCCACAAATTCTTCTACGGAAATTAAATCTAATCTAATTTTTAATTTGTATGCAGTAGGTATAGTATATATACTGCGATCGAGAATCTCAAAACATTTGAAGTGAAAATTTCTGAGTCAAAGATATCTGACATGAAGTGACATGAAGTGAACACTAAGAAGAGACATTCAACACAAGTAACGACGAATTTTGAATTCTAAAGTATCAAACCCGAGAGGTACAAGCGTCCACAAAAGCGATTTAACCGTATTTGGGTAGTTATAATAAAGAACGAATATAAAGTCACATTGATTAGGTTACTGTTTACAACTTGTTGAAAATATACAAAGGGATAAATTTTTTAATATGACGTAATAAGTGAATAGAATGTAAATAAAGTATAGATACAGTCCATTATAAATGGGGCATATGCTAGTGTCATCGGATATAGCTGAAACATAGTTAAAACAAACCACTGCATATAGTAAATAGAATTAATTTGTTACGAAAAACTACATTTTTGTAAAACACTGTAATAGCAAATTTTATTAACATCATCTCACATATCAAGATCAAAATAGTTTTATAACATAATCAAACAGTTCGTGGTAACAAACTGTAAGTAAGGAGCGACCCGGCTCAATGGTAACCGAAACTCTAGAAATCGGGTTTTTGATACCAATAGAAACATCAAAATAATTAGCTTTCAATGCTGAATTCAAACATATAACTTTCATCAAGTTTATTTATACCCATCAAAAGTTACGCGCCTGAGAAAATTTGGCTGATTTTCGAAAAAAGGAAGAAAGATTCCCTAAAAGTTATAGAATCTTAATGAAAATCACACCATCATATCCAGCATATTAGAGAACCCTACTGTTGAGATTTCAAGCTCCTATCTACGAAAATGTGGAATTTTGCATTTTTTGCCAGAAGAAAGATCACGGATGCATGTTTATTTGTTGTTTTTTTGTTTTTTTTTGTGTTTTTTTTCCAGTGGTGATTGTATAGACCCAGTGGTCCTGGAATATCGTGGGAGGACTCATTGGAAGGGAAATTAAAAGTTCTAGTGCGCTTTTTAAGTGACTAAAAAAATGGAGGGCAACTAGACCCCCTTCCACGCTTTTTTTTTCCCAAAGTCACTTGATCAAAATTTTGCGATAGCCATTTTGTTCAGCATGGTTGAAAATACGATAATATGTCCTTTAGGATGACTTAATTCCCCGAAGTCCCCGGGGGGAGGGCTGAAAGTTATGAACTTTACCCAATGTTAACGTATAGTATTGGTTATTAGGAAGTATACAGATGTTGTCAGGGGGGACTTTTTCTGGTAGTCGGGGGGGGGGTGGGTCGTTGGTTATTTGGGAAGATCTTTCCATGAATGAAGTTTTCATGGGGGAAGGGACATTGCTATGAAGGGGGCGCCGCATTTCCCAGCATTATTAAAAAAAAGATCAGAAATTAAATAAAAAAAAACAAGTTTTCCAACTGAAAATAAGGAGTAACATCAAAACTTAAAACGAACAGAAAATATTACGTGTATGGTTGGGTTCACCCTCTAGTCAATACATCGCTCTTTAAGCCGAAGATTTTTTAGTATTTTCGTAAGAGCTATTTATTCTTAATAACGGCCTTTGTGTTTAAGGGGTCATTTTTAAAGAATTGGAACGAAATTCGAACTTTAGCTTAAAGAGTGAGATATTGACTAGGGGGCGAGCCCCCTAATATACGTATTAAAAATACATGAATATAGAAGATCGTTACGTAAGTTAATTCGTAAGTTACATATATTTATTACTAATAAAAACGTTCGTAAATAAAACTAAACAAGCTTTGAGAAAGCCATTTAACCAAATAAAAGTAACATTAATATGCAAATTTTGTTTTAATTATTCATGTACGGTGAGTCAAAATCAAAACCTGTATTAATTCAAAAACCTTCAAAAATTAAATAAAAAAACAAGTTTTTAAACTGAAAGTAAGGAACGACGTTAAAACTTAAAACGAACAGGAATTATTCCGTATATGAAAGGGGCTGTCCCCTCCTCAGCACCTCGCTCTTTACGCTAAAGTTTGACTTTTTTCACAACTTTTATTTTTTTTTTAAACAATAAAAAACTTTAACGAGTTTTAAAAAACTTTAAAGAGCGAGGCGTTGAGGAGGGGATAGCCCCTTTCATATACGGAATAATTTCTGTTCGTTTTAAGTTTTAATGCCGTTCTTTACTTTCATTTAAAAAAAACTTGTTTTTTTTTATTTAATTACGCTAAGGAACAAACAGTAGCCCATAGTAACTGAAGTAATAAAAGGCATTTTTAATTTTGCTTTTGTTTGGCTATCTCAATTGTTGCTTTTCTGTAATCTTCAACATTTTGATAACGCTCCTTGATGTTTTGAATTTTTTATAATAAGAAACAAACTCTAGCTTATAGTAACTAAAATATCAAAATAAATAATTACATAAAAGCTCGATTTAGTTTATTAAAAGAGGGATTATATAAGTTTCATGGGTATCACGGTTGGAGAGATAGCTGAAACCTAAGTAGAAAGCTATCTTATACTCGTATCCCTCACCCCTGCTGCCATCTACAGTTTAGTCTAACTCTGTCAGCACACCAAATAAAGACATAGAGTCCCTAGGGAGAACACGTGGTTAATCAAAGTGGGTCAATGACCTAAATTTCCAAAGGTCGATTTATTTGCTGTTGTTGTTGTTGTTTTGGCCAAGTGCATGCTCGAGGCGAATGTTAAGACCTAACGGATTAGGAAACAGTTAGATCACGTGTCTCCTTCTAAGCCAATCAGAGGGCTAGTTACATATTAGCGACGGAGGATTGTAGAGAATATAAGGAAAGGGTTTTTGCAAAAGTTTTATTAGTCTGTGAATAGAATTCAAAGGAGTGAGAAGAAGAATAGTTTTGACTTTACTCATTTGGATATATATTTGTGTTGATGGCGAGTGGAATATTTACCCTATTAGAAGTTGACGGCGGAGTTGAAGGTAATAATAAAAGAGCACCAAACATTGTGGTGGAAATCACGAAAGGATCACGTCTTTGTCTGGAATGGGATGCAGTATATGCAAGATATGTGATATCCTTGAGCAAATTTAAAATGGAGGATCAATTATGTTTCGCTGCAAAAGTTGATATAGCACATGTGAATAGACTTCAATGTGCTTTAAGTGCACATTAATACTCATCAATAATACTCCTTTACTCTGTTCTCGATAGGTGAGTGGCAATAGGTTCACTATTTTCATTACAATTGAGTTCAATTCCTTCTCCTTTGATTGCACTGCTGCTGAATCTTGAGATGTTTCCTGTTTAGAGGGATCAGTGGCGACAGCGACGGTGGGTCTCTCACGATAAGGTTTATGTTTGTCCACACGTCGCAATGCATCTTGAAGTAAAAGCAGTTTTTTGTCATCGGCAATATTCTCATCATTAATGAATTTGCTTAGATTGTCTTCAAAATGTTCGACGGGCGAGAGGACAAGTTCAAATGGTGTCAATTTATAGGGTTTAGCCATTCTCTAGAGAAAACTGTTTACAAGTCCTGCATTTATTGGCAGTAAAAGTGTGAAAAAGCTACCGCCCGCTTGAAGGAGACGTTTTGTTTTATATATGTGTACTTTGTTTTTAAGGACCAAGGCGCGTACAGTGGAATGATGTTGCTTTGTCTGCTGTCTAACACCTTCTGATAGTTGAAAATTGTTCTCAGTTAAATTTAAACAAAGTTCAGATATTAGATTAATGAAATCATTGTCGACACCATGTTTAATTATGGCCTTCCTAAGCAAGGGTTTTGAAGTGCTTAAAACCGAAAATAAATGCCGTTGTTCGTGTAGCTTCTTCAGTGTCATAACGCTAACTAATAGCCTTTTCTACTGTTCACCGGAAGATATACTGTAATTTCATTGTTGAAAATGTCGGTGACTATACGTAGATCCTCGGGTGTGCTCTGAATAAGATCAAATAAAATGTAACCGTAGGGCTTGCTAGTCGCCTGAGTGTACGCTGAAAACAGAAATTTAGGGGGGCCGGGATAGATTTTTTTATTGAGAGTTATGAGCGACCTATAATCACGAACAACTCGATAGATAATATAGATAGCGCAATTCAAAGCAAGGGTTTGCATGCATTTGCTCTGATGTAAAAGATTGTGTAGAACTAGGGTTATGGAAATGTGTTCATGGTGGGAGTGAACAGTGAACAGTTGTAGCATTTCCTGCGAAAACTGTTCTATGAATTCAGCCAAATCAACGATAATCAGCCACGAACTCGATTCAATACTACTGAAAACATCAAGTCCTCATATGAATTTTGTTGGTAAGGTTGAGGCAATAGCTTTTAATTGATCATAGGACCCCTTCCAAATACTATAGCAATAGTAGATTTTTTTCGGCTTTTCCGAAAACATTTTCTGACGATTTTGAATTATTTTAGCTAAAAGTGTTGTTTTGCCGGACATTGACGGCCCACACAGAAACGATCTGAAGGGTGTTTTAAATTGATACATGCTGCTGCTGCTGCTGACAACAGTTGGACTACAACTAACTGTAAGTCATAAGTGTCCATTGAATAAATAGTAGAAGTAGTAATAATTTTCCCATAGATCTATCTAGTACATTAACAAGAACAACAACAAAAAACAATATTATTTCATATCAGCATTTACTTTGTTCAACATGAAAACGCTGATTTGTTCCTGACATGAACAACGACAACGATAAAAATAACACTTTATCGGTTCAACAAGAACAGTTGACAAAATTTCATGGCAGCATTTATTTCGGCACTGCATGAAAACTCTATTTGTTCAGCATGAACAATTGACGACAACGATAAAAATGACACTTTATGTACAACATAAATAAAAAACACTTTTTGCCCATCAATAATAACACTATCAGTACACTGCACTTCGATTGTCAACTTAATCACTTTTCTGTATAACAACAATACTTTATCGGTACACTGAGCTGAGAAAATACAGACACTTTTCTATACAACAAAAAAAACACTTGAAAAAAACACTTGAAAACAACACGCTTGGAACATGAACTAGCACAGTTGAACATTACAGTGAATTTAAAGGTGGGGTCCCCCCCCAGGGGCGCGGTGCCGGAGGCCGGCCGCGGGCGGGCCCCCCCACCCCCCTGGGCCGCCGCGGACGGGACCCCTTCCCCCGGGAGCCGACCGCGGGAAGGGCCCCCCACCCCCCGGGAACCGCGGGGGGCGAAAACAGTACAATAGTTGTCGTCACTGCTGCTACAGGCTAAGGTGGTTAGGTTGGGGTTAGATGAGGCTAGATTGGGTTAGTAGTTAATTTATGAACGGGTTGATGATGGTTAGTGCTTGGGTTAGTTCAAGTTAGGTTAATTTATCCAGACCAAGTTGATTGCGATAGTCTATGCATTCAACTCGGTCTGAAATACGTTAGTGGCCATGAGGCAGGACACTCACACCATTCTCGACCACATAGACTTTGTCGGATATACACGACATTGCATTCTTTTCCACTCTCACAGTATAATTTCTATACTACAGAGAGCGAATTGCAAGCACTTGTGCTCTCGGCACTAGGCTACTTTCTACACAGTCTCTGTACACGCTCATGTTGAAATTGCTCTTTACAAAATGTTTAGGCACCCCTTTACACGCCTGATTTTCATCCCCACTATGAGTTTTAAAGCAATAAACTTTGGGACCTGGGAACACCCCCCTGGATATCAAATCACTCCCCGTCTCTGATTTTAACATTAATAGTTGGTTGGGGGCTTGACGTTTCACCAACTCGGGGTAGAGGGACGGATTCCAGTTGGTGAAATCCATCCGCGAGCTGATGTGTTCCCCCTTTTCTAGATCACCCAATAAATTTTCGGTCCCATTTACCTTTAACAGCAGAAAATCTGTATCCCCATAGTAAACTTGAACCTCCCCCTCCCGTGACCATTGCACCTTGCACACATTGTAAAAAAACGACAACATGAGCCTTTTTGAAATTTCCAGTACTGAACTGCCGCCTGCTATATTCTTGTTAAGTACCACATTTCGCTTTCGCCTGTGTAGAAGAACCATGCCAGCCTCTATGCTCGTGAACGATGTAAAATTAGGATTGCCAATAATTCGTGCACACTCTAGAGGGTCATTCACAACATCGCAGTAGGATCTGTTAGGAATGCTTTCACACCTTTTGCCAAACGCTGAATTTAAAATCAGTGTGTACATTTCCTTCTCTACCTTCGAGTTTGCCGTAGAGCGTTTATCGACAAAAGTGTCGATAAACGTTTTCAAATATGATCGCTGATTGAACTGCAGGACCCTATGGATTATGGCGATCTTGAAACTATTGCTCACCATCCAGTGCAGAAGCACATGGTGAACAACGATATTCTCCTTAGGGTTCAAATAAGCAATCAGTTTTTGCTTAGAGGGAGTCCAGTGCATCCCCATATCCTCAACCAATGATCGATTGTAGGGGCTCAGTGAGTCCCTGCTCACGGGTCGATTGATACAGGGAAAAACAAAATCTTTGACTGAATCGTGAAGCGCCAGCGGAATGTGACCGTCAATTTCAAAGAACCATCCTTGTGGCCCATTGTTCTCGACGGTTGTAATGTCGGGGAACTCACAAGGATTCTCAAGCCATTGATAGTTGCCACACGGCAAAGAGTAGTGACACAATGCCGAGGGGTACAATAACTTCATGTCCAAGAACACTGCATTTGAATTTGTCCCGGTACTTTGGCCGATTAGGTCAGTTGACAAGACACGGTCCCCATGAAAATCATACCCCCTCCCCTCATTGAACGCTCTACAAGAAGGTGCTGATCTACATTGGTGATTAGGTATACTTCCTCCCTACTAATTTTTAAAATCAAATCCATCACCAAATGTGGTGTGGAAAAATAATAGCCTATATCTTACCCGAACTCTGAATAGATTTGGTCTGTGTTCTTACAGACTAAATCCAACAGAGTTAAAACGTCACTGGCCAAGTACAGTCTACAATAATCTCACCCTTTTATAAAATTCCGCTTACTCCACACCTTCTTGGCAAACTCATACTCCTCGGCTCTGCAATCACTACTGGTGAGTGAGTTGTAAAAAGCTTCAATTGGAGGTAATTTCACATCGCTTAATCGAGTGCCAGAACAGTAATATTCATATGCATATACATCTTTGCATGTCAACAGGTCATACATTTCACTGTCTGGATAGTGCTGTTTAAGCAAGGGAAAGCTATCAAAATTGTCGCTGTTCTGCACTTGAATCAATGGACTCAATGCCTTGGGAAACAACTAAAGGAATCTAAAAACCTGATTTTATTCCAACACGTATGCCCATTATCCACTGCCTGCCATTTCAGCTCGAGAAGCAACAACTTCTCGGCCGATTTGGGAATAATGCTATAGGTAAATGAACTGTTTACCCATGGACTGTCTACTCCCCCTCCCTCCCTGTGCATACGTGCCAGTGCCGGTAAAATAAATTTTAAATCATAATTTGAGTTTTGAATAAAAACTGGAATAAAAAACTGCTGGCTAACATTTAAGTTACACGATTGATGCGCTACCCCTCTAAAATTACTAACCCCAGATGATATTTCCTGCCACAATTGATTATGATCCCTGACTGTCCCCCTCCCACCGGCCCCGTGGTTCCCTTTAGTCCCCTTATCCCCCTCGACCAACTCCCCTTACACACCCAACATATTTTTTGATCTTTAATCGCGAGACGATCCTCTGCAGACAGCACCATAGGATAATGGGTATTTCTCAAACGAGAAATAACACCATTAGCCGTGCCAATTAGTTTAGTCAGTGCCTTGACCATGCACTCCTCCTCATCCAATGTTTCTACTATTTCTAACAACTGCATGGTGTTAGAACTGTCTCTTTGCGCATGAGCATAGGACACTGCAATAGCCTGGTGTTCTTTGATTCGATTTGGAAATCGGGGGTCGTTCACCTCCACCAGCTTAGCTTCACAGTCTAAAGATATTTTGTTGCACTGGAGGAGGGTGTTTTGGAAATTTGTAAAACGTAAAATGGACCTATCCCCTGATACCGTTTCCACTGTCTGATAGCCATGCCGTCTACAATGCCTCATGTGGTTTTAGAGCTTTAGTTCACTTCAAAATCGAGACAGGCATTTCTGACAGGAGAAAGACCCCCCCTTCTGCTTACCCTCCCCAGGACTCTACTGATGTCTGTGATCGGGTTAAAATGGGCAATTGAATTGGCAAGGTCACTAGGTGGTGTGTACAACAGCCAAACCCAGTGTTTGACCAAATGAATTGACGGGCCCCTTCTTTTTAGAACGAACCCCATCTTCAAATTCAGTTTCATAGTGAACCACAGTAACGCCGATATTTAAATGGGCATTAGCCCTTTCAAAAATATCAATAGATCGTAGCGTTACTGGGTATTTCCCCTCTAAACATGTGAAATCTACAATGGGGAAATTGGACCCGTCCTTCCCATGTGCAGCCCAATCGTCTAAATTCGTCTTGGAAGCGTGACGTGCTAGAGGCTCGAATGCTGATATGAGGAAAGCGTACTTGAAACATTTTTGACCTGTTTCAAAACAGATCTTCTGGACACCTTTACAACCTTCTAGATCTGGATTATATTTTAAAACTGTATCCCTCTCAGACCTCCCACCTGCCCCCCTTCTTAAAATAAAATCTTTCTTAAATTTACAAATATTTACACTTAAATTTTCAATATAAAGAACTAGAGAGCCGCTCCCATTTTCATTAAAGTTCTCAAGATGTGAAAGAATTTGACCTATCCACTCCCAAAAAACACCCTCAAAATTTTCTAAATTCGTATAGATCAAACGCATCTCGGAATGTACATAATGGTGATAAACCTCACTTTTCCCCTCATTTAAATAAAACACCTTTAAAACAATAGAAACCTTAATTGAATCCCTCCCCCACAATTCTATTGGGTTCTCCAGCAGTGCACGAATGTTATCTACATATTCATGCACAATTTCTATGGGATCAAACACAAAATTTCCCCCCATAAGTGAATTAAAAGGGTCCCCAAAAGTCGCAGTGTAAACAACTATATTATTTAATATTGAATTTGACAGCTGAAAGTCTGGAAATGTTGTACCCCCCTCCCCCGCTTGTATATCATCAACACCCCCTCCCCCCCTTTGTTCAATATTTTGGGTATGTGCATGCTCCACATCAGTTGTGTGAAGTGGATTCGTTAGGTTATCGGGGGTTGGAGTAGGAGGAGAAGGATTCCCTGTTAATTCCCGGGTAAAATCGTCCAAAAGCTGTAGCGTGTTTGGACTTAGCAAAGGTAAGTCCCCCTGCTCAACTGCACTATAATCTACATTAAAATAATCAACTAAAAACTCATCAATATTTAACGACGAAGATATTTCCAGTGAATTGTTGGAGAGGTCCTT
This sequence comes from Artemia sp. Qi Xiang Cuo, assembly GCF_049724085.1. Classification (NCBI taxonomy): domain Eukaryota; kingdom Metazoa; phylum Arthropoda; class Branchiopoda; order Anostraca; family Artemiidae; genus Artemia; species Artemia sp. Qi Xiang Cuo. The sequence continues at coordinate 30,391,683 of NC_142801.1, read as the reverse complement.
TCCTTCTCTAACTGATGATGATGGTGACAATGAATATGGGACCAATGGTCGTCCAACCTATAAATGAAAAATAGCTTATTTTCAAAGTGTTCAAATCACCCCTACTGTTTTTAAAATTTGGATTATTATTTACATATTATTTAAAGTCAGCGCTTAGTAGTAGTAATAATAGTATTAGTATGCCCATAGTAGCATTTGGTTAATTCCCCCCACAACTATCGATATTCCGAAAGCAGTCAATTTCCAACTTAATATAAGATATTTACAATCTAAAACGTCGCTTTACATAGAAGGCGGCAATTTGATTTTGTTCAAAAAATAGCTTATTTTCAAAGTGTTCAAATCAGCCCTACAGTTTTTTTTTTTTTTTTTTTTTTTTTTTTTTTTTTTTACGCGGCGCTTCTCGGGCCCGCAGCGCTTCCCGCGGTGCTTCTCGGTCCCGCGGCGTTTCCCGCAGCACTTCCCGCAGTGCTTCTCGGGCCCAGCGGCGCTTCCCGACCCCTACAGCGTGGCTCCCAGCCCCTTTACATAATGTTCAAAAGTTGAAATATTGTTAGATGGCATAAGTCACTATTTCTCTCTAATTCTCAGTTCTACAGGTTCGGTGAACTTCTCGTTGGCCCAAAAATATTGTAAGCCACCGTGCAAGTGTTCCAATTTCCAAGTCTGAACTTCAAAAGGCATGAAAATACACAATTAAATGCTGGAATCCGTTAACCCAGACACTGTTAAGAATTTCTCTCCATCGAGAAAATCTCGGCAAGGGTTTGTAAGATTAAAAGCTATTTTAAAAATATGCTTGTACAAATGACGGGATTTATATGTAAAATAGATAAATGGGAATAATCTCTCAGTTCTTCTTCTCTTCAAACTAGACAATATTCAATTGTGAAAAAAATAGCATTCACAGAGTTTCATAGTGGAGAGCATTAATTGACTAGAAATTACCCATGAAAAATATTCGCTTATGAGATAGCGGCGAAGAGATAGCAACAGTGCAGTGGGGAATGTATATAAAATACCAAAGATTAGAAAAAAGAGTGGTGGTTTCTTTTTACTAGCAATCAAAAAAATACATTATATTTAGATATCTCTGAGGGGGGGGGCAGAGAAAACAATGGTTGGGGGGGGGCGAGAGGTTAATATTTTAATATCCCGCTGAGATAAGTTTATATTAGGCTGAAAATAAAAGTTTTGTTTTTATATATTTCTATAAGATAGGCTGAGAAACAATGCTCACATTTGCAAAGTCCGAGGGCAGTATTTGAATGTCCGAAGGCTCAGGCGAAACAGGTTGTACCATTGGCGGCGGGCCTTGTGTAGACGGGGCAGGTAGTCCATAGAAAGCAGCTGTCCATTTACTCTTTAGTTTTTGACCTGGTTGCATTGTTGTCTGCACAGATGGTTGCACTTGGGCAGTCAACACTTGTTTTGGGGTCGGGCCAGCATACTTAATAATAGATGGTCTCAGTTGGGGGGCGGCCTCGTCCACTCTCGCTTTCTTAGTGGGAGGCGCAATACATTCTTCATAATTGTCCTTAAAAAAAGAAGAGAAAAAAGTTAGTATGGAAAATAATTTTACCCTTTTTTCAGAAGGAAAATTAGTACCCCCCCCACTAACCATAATCACTTGTCTAGAAAAGCATTTATCTCATTTCAGTAAAGCAAAACGTAAATAATTTCGTGAAATATACTAGTCGCATCCTTTTGAATCTGAGAAATATGAATTACGGCTCACTGAGCCGTTCAAAATTCAGCCTATAAAAGTCGGCCTAGTTTGTTTCTAAGCTGTTTGAAGAATTTCTTATTTTTAGGCGTTTCTGTTCTTCTCTGGTTTTAATCTGCATTGAGCATGCCTCGTTTGATGCATTTAAAGTATTAGCGGCATTTTTTTATCTTTCCTTATACTTTTTCGGTAGCTGTTATTTACCCCCCACCCCCAGAAAAACAGCCCGAGGAAAATAATCCCCACGGAAAATGTCCCTGAGAAAAGACATGAAAAAATACCCCATCCCCCCCCCGAAAGATATCGCATCCTTTTGAATCTGTGAAAGATGAATTACAGCTCACTGAACCGCTCAAAATTCAGCCTATAAAAGTCGGCCTAGTTTGTTTCTAAGCTATTCGAAGAATTTTTTATTTTTTGGCGTTTTTGTTCTTTTCTGGTTTTAATCTGCATTGAGCATGCCTCGTTTGATGCATTTAAAGTATTAGCGGTATTTTTTTTATCTTTCCTTATCCTTTTTCGGTAGCTGGTATTTACCCCCCACCCCCAGAAAAAACAGCCTGAGGAAAATAATCCCCACGGAAAATATCCCTGAGAAACGATATGGAAAAATACCCCCTCCCCCCTGAAAGATATCATCCCAGGCAGCAGACTGGTCTCCAATCTCTTTAATAGTCCGTTTCACTTCTCCAAAATAGAGCATTGCAAAGGACTACATTCAATTATTGCAATTGTCTGAAAAATATGTTTTTAATTTAACGGAGAAAAAGTTCCTTTGACTTGGCACCGCGTTCATAAACACATAGGAAAAGGGGGACAAAACTCATTATGTCAAACCAGAGCGGCATATTGCATTAAGAATTGGCAGAAGACAGTGGACACTTTAAATCACAATAGAGAAAAGCTATAATTTATCGAAAAGATAATTATTTCTTTTTGCGAGAATTTTGATTGTAAAAACAATGGGGGATGGATTAGGTTTTGAGCGTAAAAGGAACATATTTTACGTTTTCTAGCGAATATAAGAGATTGCATAGTGATGTTTGTATTAGAGTGGGAGGGGGGAGGGGATTTACCTGAATATACTGGAGGGTGACCAAGGAAAATAATTTTATTTTTAAAATAAAAAATGTACTAAATCAGAACTTACATGGTAAATTGAAGTTGCCAAGGCTTCTAATTCATCAATAGTATCCATTCTAGTTGTTTGCACTGTGTCAAAATACTTTCTGATAATTTAATCACATTGCATGCCTGTTTTATATGAAATCTCAATGGTGAATTGTTATATAACGGGGGAAAATCATGCAAGCGAGCCTCTGATTCGCTGAGAAGGGGGATGTATCCGACTCGCTGATTGGCTGAGAAGAAAACATGTGATATAAGTGTTTCCAGGATTCCTGGACGGCATAACATTCGCCTCGAGCATGCACTTGGCCAAAACAACAACAACAACAGCACCTTTGGAAATTTAGGTCATTGACCCACTTTGATTAACCACGTGTTCTCCCTTGGGACTCTATGTCCTTATTTGGTGTACTGACAGAGTTAGACTAAATTGTAGATGGCAGCAGGGGTGAGGGACACGAGTATAAGATAGCTTTCTACTAACCTAGTACAGAACAAACCATGGCATAGTAACAGGAAACTCTACTAAGGACTGTGGTTCGTCCTTTACTTTGTTGCAGCTACCCCTACAACCATGATGGTTGTAACATCTGGTTATGACGTCAAATCTTATTTCTTAACAAATTCTGGGTTGCAGTGGTAGCTAGCGACCTAGTAGGAGACGATCACGTCCAATGTTAAGAAACATAATAACCCATAACTCCTAAAAATAAAAGTACACTTTTTTTAGTCATATCAAAAAAAGGTACACTATTAGAACTATGTTGTCCGAAAGCTCTATATAGGAACATTTCTTTCCCTTGGCTGGAAGAGCAAGCGAAATATATTGGCTTGAAAATCAAGAAATGTGTAAGCTACTGAAGCATTCTGCCTAAACTACATTTTTTTTCTTATTTTTTTACATTAAGGAACGAACTGTAGCCCATATTAACTGAAGTAACAAAAGGAATCATTATAAAGATGATTATTTTAATTATCAAACAGTTCTTGGTAATGCGGGTTGCAGCGGTAGCTAGCAACCTAGTAAAAGACGATCACGACCCATAGTAAAAAATAAAATAGTCAATAAATTCTAAAACTAGAATAAGATAAAAAAAAAAATGTACACTATTAAAATTGCATTATCCAATACCTCTATGCTGGAAATTTGCCGTCCCTTGGCTTGAAAAACAAGGAAAACATATTGGTTTGAAAATCAAGAAAAGTGGCTGAAGCCGCGATATTCCGCATCGACAGCAGGTTTGCCTTTCTGCTTTTTGTTCGGCTCAGCAAGCTGGGCACTTGAAAAATAATAGAAAACTGTATAATGGCTCATTATAAGGGAAATTGATGTATTTATACACCTTTCATAGTTAACAAAATAATTTCAAAAACAAAATAATTTTTTCTTATAAAAATCTGCCTTTTTCTATAGCTCTGTAGTAGCAAATGATATGCTTGCCTCCTGGAGCCAAACTTTTTTTTAGCTCAAATCATAAAGGGCATATCTCTATAACGTGCTTTATTTTCGTAGAAATTCTGACAGAGACTACACTATTGGTGTCATTTTCATATCATTATCTATATGCCGTTATTATGACGTCATGAAATCATAATTAAATGTTCTCTGTGTAGAGTTCATGGGGGCAGTAAAATTACAAATTTGTGTTACATTTGATATCTTTTGAAGATAATGAACTTGAATCATTATAGCTTTAAAAATGTTGCAATTTTTACTCGCTCTTTACTAAGTTCAAACTGGAGAAATGCGAAGATTTTTTTTGTAATAAATAAGGAAGCTTCTAAGTCTTGCTTTTGCTGGTAAGGTATTAGTAATATAATTTTAGTTACTCAGTTTATGACCATAAAGTGTAAAGTATAAGACTTAGTGGCTTACGTAAGGGATCGATATGGTTTATTATAAATGAGGACTACGTAAGTTTCATCGGATATAGCTGAAACTTAGTAAAGAACAAACCACGGCACATAGTAGCTAAAAGTTAAGATAATACAAGCATCTTTTGGAAAGTTGCTTGTCTGGGGTATATTGCCATACTGAGAATCGTCTGTTAATATTCCAACTAAGAAAAAGTCATAGGCTTTTTTCTGTTTGTAATTTCACAGTAAAGAAAGAATCAGGGTTGCAGCGGTAGCTAGTAACCTAGTAAAAACGATCACGGCCAATACTAAGAAACACAATAACCCATAACTCCTAAAAAAAAACATACCAAAACAAAAAGTACACTCTTAGAACCGCCTTGTCCGAAACTCCTATATAGGAAACTTACAGTCTATTGGCTTTAACAACAAAGAAACATATTGGCTTGAAAAAATGCGAAAATTGGCTTTAACTATGATATTCTGCATCGACGGCATCTTTTTTTCGTGTTTTCTTTCTCGTCATCTAGCTGGGCACTGGAAAATCATAGAGAGCTGTTTAATAGCTCGTTTTCAATAAAATTGCTATAGCTAGTGCCTTTTGTAATTACAGTTAGAGTCAATTTTTATAAGAAAAAAAATACATTTTCATGTACAAGCTTAATGAATCTCGTCATAATCGTAGGTTGTATAGCCCATATTAACTGAAAGAATCTATTGACAAGATAACTCCAAGAAAACATCTTTTGAAAGTTGCTTTTCAAAGGTATGTATGCTATGAAGGATCAGTCTAATTAATCATAAATGGGGATTATGTACCTTCCATCGGTTAACTCTAAAAGTCGAAGGTTGTACAAGAACTGAGTGATTATTTACAAGAACTGTCAGCGAAGACTCGATTGTAATAGTCAAGGCGTCATCTATAGCGATAGTAGAGTTTCTTCACATAAAAATGCAATAATGACGTAATTTGGTGAAAAAAAATTCAAAATAAATTTTATTTTATTTTAATTTTCCATTTAGAATAGATATTATATTAAATAGATATTTAGAAGATATTATGTAAATTGTAAAAATATTTTTAATGCCCGAGTAATAAGTATAATTTTTAATTCAAGCTAGAAAAACACCTGAAAATTTTTAAATTAGAAAAGAGAAATAAACTTTGAAATTCTTGGTACTTTTGTTATGCTTAAAAGAGGAATTGAAATTTGAAATATGGCATCTGAAAATATCCTTCTTACGGTACCTTTTGTGCGTCACGAAAAAATTGATGGATCACTTTATTTTATGAAGACTCGTATTGGATGGATACCAGAAGGAAAAAAAACGTTTGCCATAAGCCATAATTATACTGACATTAAGAGAGTTTCTCTAGCGGATAAGCCTCGAATTCAAATCCAAGTTGTTCTTGACGATGACAGTTTCACAACTTTCCTCTTCAGCAATCTCGAAGGTAAAGAGTCCCAAATGAAAGACAAAGAAAAAGTCACAGATTGGTTGATACCGTTAAAAGAAGATATTCTATTTACGGTAGACCATGCAGATTCAAAAATACCAATGGCACTTACTTGCGAGTGGTGGAACGCTCCGAAACTTGATTCATTTATTCATTTATATTATTACTTGTTGTATGTTTTTTGCTATGATTGTTTATTTAATTTCTGTTCGTTTTGGGTTTCATTTATTCTTTAATAGTAATTTATGGTCGTTTTTATTTTTCATTTTGACAGATAACTTTATATTAATAGCTTAATTTTAAAAATTCCGTTAATTTTATTTGAAAAAAATATTTTTCGGGAAGTTTTTTTTTAGTTAATCAAGGTAAAGACTCTATCCCGATAGGTGAAAACTCCGGTGTCTACAGAATTCCTTGTTCAACAGAGAAGCTGTTGAAATTTATAAATGCCAACATTTAGGTCTAGCTTTGAACAGGGATTTAGGTGATTTAAGAATAAATGAATCATATTTCGGTTTTCTCAAAAGAAAAGCCGATACTTTAATAGTCCCAGATATAAACCTTGTAACACTTTCTCAATCACTTAATCAAACACGTCAACAACCCATTAAGTCTCAAAGAGTGTCTGCGAGGAATGCTATTATTAAAATCAGGAGTCAGATGATATAGCTCTCAAACTCATTCAATTCTGTTTCGTTTTGGTTTGAGTTAATGAATGTTTGTCTTTTATTTCTCATTTATTCGCTAGTATCCGTTGATGGTGGTTAAATTTTGAATTTCTTTGCAAATCACGGATATTGGTGAATGACTCACTTTTATGGTTGTTAGGTATTTGGTTTTAATTCTTAAAATTTTTTGGGCTTTATTGATTTATATTCATCTTTTAATTTTTTGGTTTTTTCATTGTTTTTTTTCACATTCACATTGACTTTCCGCGTTTTATTTGTTGGTTTGTTTTTCGGCACTCATACTGATTATATTTTTTCGTTTCGCGCTGAGGAAGAGAGGCGTTGGTCCCCTCGAAATATTCGGTTTGTTGTGTTTTTTCAGTATTTTCATTTGGCCTTTAAAAGCCCAATTTTTGCTCGTTTTTCTTTCTTTATTTATGTCAGGCCAATGTGGCTTAAGAAATATCTTTTTCTCCGTTTCGCGGTCAAATGTATATTCAGGAGTCGAAGGCCTTAAAAGTAATGGTAAAATCTACAGTTTAATTGTGAAAAAAAAAATGTTTGAAATTTCATAAAAAAAGGACTAAAGTTTAACACTGGCTATCAGTCTAATCGGAAAGATTTTCTCCTTAAATACCAAATGAATTTATAAGATTTAATTTCTGAAATTTCATCTTGGAGGAGAATTGCTTTAGCTTATCATTTTTACTTTTCCTTACTTAGTGCGGCTGGATCTTATTTATTCATTAATGTTTTCATTTAAGAGACGTGAATGCGAAAAAGAGGAAAGAAACAGGAATTGTAGGTACTTGTACTGGTTCTAAGAAGAAAAAAGAAAAGGAAAGCAGACACCAGATTCCTTTCGTAACACTTTCTGTAATACCTTCAGCAATATTCTCAGCTGATTTCAAAAATACACAGCTACATGTATAAATAACCTTGTACTACCTTGTAACCTTGTATTTAATTTGAAAATAAATAAAAGAAAACTTTTTTTAACTGAAAGTAAGAAGTCAAACTAAAACTTAACACGAAGAGGAATTAAACCTTACACTAGGGGGTTGCTCCCTCCTCAATCCGTCGTTCGTTACGCTAAGGTTTTTTGGTGCTTTGAAAACATTTCTTATTCAAAATCATCGGCCCCTGTGTTTCAGCAGTCATTCTCAAAGAATTGGGACAAAAAATTTGAACTTTAGTGGGGAAAGCAAGGGGTTGAGGCAGGGGGCAACCCCTATATATATATATATATATATATATATATATATATATATATATATATATATATATATATATATATATATATATATATATATATATATATATATATATATATATATATATATATATATATATATATATATATATATATATATATATAGAAATTTAATAACCCTTATTTCCTAAGAATAGAGTCAGGTCAAAACAAGAAATACACAACTGGAGCCGCCTTGTCCGAAACCCCTATATAGAAAACTTACCTTCCCCTGGCTTGAATAACAAGGGAGATATATTGGCTTGAAAATCAAGAAAAGTGGCTGCAACCAGGACATTCTGCATCGACGACATCTTTTTTCTTTTTTTTCTTTTCCACAGATAGCTTGGCACTGGAACATCCCAGAGAGCCGTTTAATGGCTCACTTTGAAATGATTCACTTCCTGGAATCCTTAGTTAGCTCAATCACATATTTCCAGGGTTGATTCTTAGAATCTTGTTCTACAGACTAGTTCAGTCTTATATTTCATATTGTTCTGTTATTTCGATGTCAACTTTTCCCTCGTCTCTGATGCCACTTTCAAAACTTTACGATAAAGCAAGGACTCTCATTATAAGAACTAACCGATCTTCACTTAAACCCTTGATTGATTTGAAATCTCTCTATTTTCTTTCTTGTTTTTCTTTCATCTTTTTACAGTTGCACGGCCATCTTCCTGCTGCTCTATGTTTCTGTTTCTGATCAATGGACTTATCATCTCCGCAGTTCCTGCAATTTACAGATTCTTCATACTCCATCAGTGAGGTCTGACTTCAATCCTCTGACAACTTGCAAAAGGATTTGAAACACGCTCCCTGTGTCTGCACGAAGCTGCCACTCGTTTGGTATGTTCAAAAATTATATTAGAGATTTTCTAGCTAGTAAGTAAGTTTTTTTCCGGTTTCCCTTGGAGTTGATGTCTCTGTATTGATTTGGATATTTACTTGAGTTGGTGAATTCATGGGTCTCCCTGTCTAGCATGTCATTCTGGGGATTTTTAAGGTGGGCGACTGGACTTTTATTTGGATTTTGTTTATGTATTTTTTTGTGTTGGCATTTTTTTCTCCCATGTTCTTTCCCGTCCATGGAGCCTTATGGGGGAGATTTTTTTATGTAGTTTCTTATGATTTTTGTTGTTAAATAAGAAACTCACTCACTTTAAAGGAAATTGCCACATCTAGTGACAATTATCTGGAGCCGTCCTAGCCAAGTGGATCGGTGCGCTAGATTTATCATCTTTTGTCCGAGAGGACGAGGGTTCGAATCCTAGTGTTCTCAATTATTTGGTTTGGGATGGGGTCAGTGGCGTGATCCTGTAAGCTCAGATATAGTCTACCGAGCTTTAAATGGGTACCTGGAGAAATCTGTGGAAGGTAAACAGGAAGGGTGTGTGAAATCACAGGATGGTTGACCCCCGACCCCCATTGCACCTCCTGGCTGAAGGGCCAAGAAACAGAGATCAGCACCGCCGATGGGGACTGTAAAGTCCAATACCGTATTCTTTACCTTTTTTAGTGCAAGTTTGTAATAAATTACATAAAGGATCGATATTATAAATGGGAATTTCGTAAGTAACATCGGTATCATGGTTTCATTGATAGCTGAATCACAAACTAAAGGAAATCTAGTCCGGGTTACCTTGAACCACTAACCATTCGGTTAACCCCCGATTGTGCTAGCCACTTGAGCCACGACATCATAAATTACAGTTGTAAAATTAACAATATGACACATAAGGGGTCAATACTGTTCATTATCCCGGTTGCAGCGGTAGCTAGCAACCTAGTAATTGACGATCACGCCCCATAGTAAAAAATGAAAATTCTCAGGAATCCTAAAACTAGAATCAGATCAAAAACGAAGTACACAATTAGAACTGAATTGTCCAGTATCCCTATAAAGGAAACTATTTGTTCTTATATAGGGACACTTAAGATCGTCTCTTACAAATCCAACTAAGAAAAAGCCATAGGCTTGTTCCTGCTTTTAATTTCTTTCAAATAGTTTATTACTAAAGAACGAATCATACTAACTAAAGAACGTCCATAGTAACTGAAGTGTTTATTACCAAGAATTGCTTCAGAGGTCGGTGAATCAAGACCAAACCAAAGAACACTAGACCTTAGGATCAGTGAAGTTCGATGAGGCATCAATGTGGGTTGCTGTGGTAGTTAGCAACCTAGCAAGAGACGATCACGTCCAATATTAAGAAATATAATAACCCATAACTCCTAAAAATAGACTCAGATCAAAACAAAAAGTACACCATTAGAACTGCCTTGTTCAAATCCCTTATATAGGAAACTTTCTGTTCCTTGACTTGAACAGGAAGGGAAATATATTGGCTTGAAAATCAAGAAAAGTGGCAGCTGCTACAGCATTCTGAATGTCGTCATAATCGTAGGTTGTATAGCCCATATTAACTGAAAGAATCTATTGACAAGATAAATTCAAGCAAACATCTTTTGAAAGTTGCTTCTCAAAGGTATGTATGATATGAAGGATCAGTCTAATTAATCATAAATGGGGATTATGTAACTTCCATCGGTTTACTCTAAAAGTCGAAGATTGTACAAGAACTGAGTGATTATTTACAAGAACTGTCAGCGAAGACTCAATTGTAATAGTCAAGGCGTCATCTATAGCGATAGTAGAGTTTCTTCAGATAAAAATGCAATAATGACGTAATTTGGTGAAAAAATTCAAAATAAATTTTATTTTATTTTAATTTTCCATTTAGAATAGGTAAAGATATTATGTAAATTGTAAAAATATTTTTAATGCCCGAGCAATAAGTATAATTTTTAATTCAAGCTAGAAAATCACCTGAAAATTTTTAAATTAGAAAAGAGAAATAAACTTTGAAATTCTTGGTACTTTTATTATGCTTAAAAGAGGAATTGAAATTTGAAATTTGGCATCTGAAAATATTCTTCTTGCGGTACCTTTTGTTTGTCACGAAAAAATTGACGGGTCACTTTATGTAATGAAGATTCGTATTGGATGGATACCAGAA